>NC_042959.1:37482874-37765374 GCF_901001165.1 Salmo trutta
TGCTGGAGCGTGTGCTACAGGTGGGTGCTGCTATGGTGACCAGTGAGCTGAGATAAGGGGGGACTTTACCTAGCAGGGTCTTGTAGATGAGCTGGAGCCAGTGGGTTTGGCGACGAGTATGAAGCGAGGGCCAGCCAACGAGAGCGTACAGGTCGCAGTGGTGGGTAGTATATGGGACTTTGGTGACAAAACGGATGGCACTGTGATAGACTGCATCCAGTTTATTGAGTAGGGTATTGGAGGCTATTTTGTAAATGACATCGCCGAAGTCAAGGATCGGTAGGATGGTCAGTTTTACGAGGGTATGTTTGGCAGCATGAGTGAAGGATGCTTTGTTGCGAAATAGGAAACAAATTCTAGATTTAACTTTGGATTGGAGATGTTTGATGTGAGTCTGGAAGGAGAGCTTACAGTCTAACCAGACACCTAGGTATTTGTAGTTGTCCACATATTCTAAGTAAGAACCGTCCAGAGCAGTGATGCTGGATGGGCAGGCAGGTGCGGGCAGCGATCGGTTGAAGAGCATGCATTTAGTTTTACTTGTGGAGGCCACGGAAGGAGAGTTGTATGGCATTGAAGCTCGTCTGGAGGGTTGTTAACACAGTGTCCAAAGAAGGGCCAGAAGTATACAGAATGGTGTCGTCTGCGTAGAGGTGGATCAGAGACTCACCAGCAGCAAGAGTGACACACACATGAAAATACTCATAAACAATCATTCTGATGAAAAAACACAATTATGAAAAATTGGTGGATATACAGTAGTGTTTTAGAAAAAAAACTCTTCAGATACACTCCTTTGGAACCTTTTTGGTTCCAGGTAAAACCTCTCTGTGGAAAGGGTTCTATTTGAAACCCTCTGTGGAAAGGGTTCTACATGGAACCCTCTGTGGAAAGGGTTCTATATGGAACCCAAAAGGGGTCTTCAAAGGGTTGTCCCCTATCCCCTTTTAGGTTCTAGATAGCACCTTTTTTTTCTATGAGTGTAGCGATTAATCATATGAACGAGTAATGAGTCACTCCCAGCAGGTGGTAGGAAATTATCAAGCTTTAGAGTCACTTCCCTCTATAATCATTCGGACCGAAAGTTAAATCCAGTTTGAGGCTAGCGTCTCATTTTGGGAGTCTGAAATGGGTGTAGGAGAATGATTGGTCATAATCTCATCACGCCATTTAACACACACACAACCACACAAAAAGATTCACTCACGCATGCTCACGCGCATGCACGCACACCAAAAACACAGAGACATAAAAGCTTCTATAACAGAGCCTTCTTATCTCAGTGCAGCACACCTCTTTACCGGTGATACGGGCAGTAATTGAATTGTGCATGAGGCCATTTGCATGAATAGGGGAAGAATTCAAAAAGCATCACGGACAGTTGAACAGACTCTGTCTTCTGGCTCCTTGGCTTGCTTTGACTCCGACTCTATGCTCACCAGCCTCTCTGCTCTCTGCTGTTCAGTGTCTGGTGTGTTAGTCATATGCAGATTATACAATATAATCCTACTGGATTCACCTTGGTTCATACAGAGAAAAGGGCATAATACAACATTACGCACAGGGATCTGTTAGGATCCCAGGTCGACACTACCTCATCACACTCTACCCTGCCGGATGGATCCACAAGGAAAGTAGATTTTTTTTTGTGGTGTAAATGTAACGTTCAATAAGGGACCGTTGTGAATGCTGTAGCAGCATTTCTAGATGGGAACTTTTTCCCAGTACATCAAAGTGTCACATTAAAGAGCTTTTTATGTAATCATGCATTTCCTAACGCTGGCTTTCAGCCCTTTCAACGGTCCTTACTGGTGACCCATGGATAGATCAGTGATTTGATATAATGCTTAGATGCAGCATGACTCAAGACATCTTGTGAACCAATCAGATACATACATTTTTTTTTCCTCCCACGTGACTAGCCCCAGGGTAATCTCTATGAACCCAAACAAAGCTGTTCATCTAATACTAAACCATCCAGCCTGGCTTGCACACTTTATAAACGCATCGTATTCTAACATACTATCATGGTGTGTGTGTGTCATGATATATTGAAAGGGCAGAGACCTTTCCTGCCAAGCTCACTCCTCCGGTGGTGATCGAAGTGAATGCCTCTACTACACCTCACTGTATAATATGTCACCCAATAAATGTTCAATCAGAACCAATCATGCTGGCATGTAAGGTTAAGGGACTCTGGCTGTGGCCACAACAGTCTGCAACTATGGCTTGTCTGGCTTCACCTCAGTATGATTACATTGTTACAAGGACATTACACGACCACATAGCCAGAGTTGGATCTGTGATGTGGTGTATAGACCATGAACCCATTCCCCTCCCTTCGCACAAACACATCCACTGTCTCTCCCTCCCTTGGAAACAGCTGCTGTTGGAGTTGAACCAGAACACCAGCTTACTGGGTCTTCTTAGTTTGAGCACAATGAGAGGGAGGCGGGGAGGGAAGGGGGAGGGAGCCCATACCAGCAGCAGTTCACCCTGCACCGAGGATGCTGGCTATTACAATACATGACCCTGGCCTGTCTTATTCCTACCGTGAGAAGGCCAGAATAAGCTGGTCGTCATATACCCCGGAGCGACTGCTGGGGGGAATACGGAGGGAGATTAGAATAGTAGGGATGATAGAAAGAGAAGAACAAGAAGATAGCATTACAAGGAGGATTAGATTAGGAACACTTTATTATCCCACCAGGGGGAAATTGGTTTAGTCATGTGCTTAAAAAGACAAAAGACATTTCATATGGAAAGTGCAATAGGCACCGTATTTACAGTGAAAGTTCAATACACATGTACACTCCTATTAACCAATCAGGAGTCTTTTGGTAAATGTCTCCATTAAACAGCTGTATTAAAGATTTCCTGTATCTATACGTCCTGGACTTCTTTTAAAGAAGGGTTTTCCCTCTAAGTCAGGCTGCGGATGCTTTTGATAGAATTGTGGATGAAGTGGGTGGATATGTGATGGAAGACAGGGGGCCGTCATCAACCTTTCACCACCTGTTGTCAGAGCGACACACTCCCTCCTCGTGGGCCGAGGCTGCCGGTGGAAATAAAGAGGGAGAATAAGGTTAGAGAGGATGGAGAAAGAAGAAAAGGGAAGATATGAGGGGGAGGATATTTGATGGAAGGAGCGAGTGCCGGTGTCAACCTTTCACTGTCTGTTGTCATAGCGACACACTCACTAGGCCTACTCATGGACCAACACTGCCGCTTGGAAAACAGTGTGAGAATAGGGTTAGCGAGGAACGAAAGAGAAGACGAAGGTGCTATTATGAGGAGGGGGATATATGTGATGGAGAGAGAGAATGCTGGTGTCAATCTTTCAGTGTTGCCACGTCGACACATGGCCAGGGCCAACTGTCCCTGGTGGCCTGATGTTGTAAAAGGGGAAATCTTCCATAATTACCTCAAGATTAGAGAGCACATGACCACAGTAAAATCCCCAAATAACCTCTACAAATCCTCAAATTCTGCAAGCTTTCGGAAACACCACCAGAATACTAAGAGGGGAGGGAGTCAAAACCATTCGCACTACATACCTCCACAGTTATGTACAGAATCTAGAGTTATGTCCATAATGGCAAGCTTTTTCCTATATAGTGCACTGCAAGCCCTGTGGTCCCTGGTCAAAAGTAGTGCACTATATATGGAATAGGGTGCCATTTCAGACGCAGCCTAGGAATTTCCCCCAGGCCTTATACACAGGCGTCAACTGAGTCAGGAAGAGTACAGCCCTTTTAAAGAAGAAGTCTGAACCACGCAACGCCTGAAAAGAGGAAATCTTTCTGATTCATCTGTGTGGGTTGGGGGTGCATTCAGTTCACCATCCAATTCACTCTCAGGCAGTCACTGTGTCTGCAATGCAACACACCACTTGTGAAAGCAAATCCCAATACCTTCACCATCCTCCTCCTCATCATCTGTCTCACTGATACTGACTAACACAGTGGGCTGGGGGGTCTGCAATCCGTACTTCCTCCATCTGGGCTTTTTTAAATACTTCTGTATTGTCTAGTATGCTTTCGGTAACGCTAATGTTTCCTTCTCTGTGCCAATGAGTGAAAATGACAAGCCAGATGTGCAGCAAATACCTGCAGTTGTTGCTCAATCATATGTAGTCATAATTAGGGACCTGGGTTTTTCCTAGTCAGGTCACATGCTCAGGAAAAACTCGGGGCCCTAGTAATAACATGTAATAATCGGAACTCTCTGTTCTCTCTGAGTGCAATGTGAGACTGCGGTTGTGTCCCAAATGGCACCCCATTCCCTACATAGTGCACTACGTAGGGCACGACATAGGCAATATGGTGCCATTTGGGATGCACCTTTTTGAGACCAAGGCCATTTCTAAGCTGCAATATGTATACAGACAGTGTGACGGGGACAGGGACCTGACAAAACCCCTGCTAGGATAAGAGCTACCATGACGCCATCATGACACTTGCCCTCCCACTGGATGTGTATCAATTTGCCACAGATCAGACGCATACCAGGCCAGAGTCTGGAGGCTGGCACAGCAGTTCCTCTGCTCACCTTAGGCAGCCTGCCAGCCACCATAAAACTCCTTGTCATCATTCACTGTTAGCCTTCTATACAGATACAGTTCACTTCATTACACTCTTAGAAAAAAGGGTTCCAAATGGGTCTTTGGCTGTCCACCACAGGAGAAGCCTTTTTGGTTCCAGTTAGAACCCTTTTTGGTTCCAGGTAGAACTCTTTTGTGTTCCATGTAGAACCCACTGTGTAAAGGGTTCTATATGGAACAAAATTGGGTTCTCCTATGCGGACAGTTGAATAACCCTTTTAGGATCTAGATATAAAAAAAAGTGTTATCTAGAACCTAAGAGACACAAACACACACCCTTTCCCAAGAAATGTGATCATCTGATTAGAATCTGAACAGAATTGCATTCAGTTATCAGTTTCTCTATCAGTCAGATTGGTGTCTGCTAGACTGAAGTGCAAGTACAAAGTGATTGCTGCAAGGAATGTGGGTGTAAGGTTATTAATATGTTATAACATGATTAATACTGTTTATTACCAAGTCTGCAAAGTGCATAGTTCATTGTGTAGCCAACTATTGCATAAGCAGCATACACCGAAAATATCATAATTTCAAGGTTTTCTGTCAGATCACCTTAATTTCACAACTTTGTGGCTATAACTTATCAAGCCTCTCCTTCCTAGAGTCAACAAGAGCTTGGCATGCCCTGTGGGGGAACGGCCACTGGCCAGGCTGGTGTCACTGAGGGTGTGTGTGAATTAACAGGTCCTGTGGGTGGCAGTGTGTGTGTGTGTGTGTGTGTGTGTGTGTGTGTGTGTGAAACCATGAACCAGGCCAACCTCTGTGCCAACCCCTCCGGCCCTGCTCTAGCTCCAACCGCCTGGCCAACGGTGACTGTGAATGTTGCATTAATTATCTTATCTGAGCATTAGGAGGTCAGGGGTCAGCTACAGGTTCCTATAGCCGAGAAAAGCATATGTCAGCAGCCTAGCCCCAGTGTATGTATATACTCTCTCTTTCGTTCTCTCGCACTCTCTCGCTCTCGCTCTCTCTCTCTCTCTCTCTCTCTCGTCACTGGAGAAAGGTTAGTTCCAAATGAGCAGCTAGTTCCAACATTCCAGGGGTGTCGCTTCACATCTAAGAGTCAGCTGCCTGGTAGAAGAGGGTGAAGGGTGACCTCCAGGCACCATTGACATTTTAACACGGCAGCATGGAGGGTCTACTACACTGTAGCTTACAGGCAGCTCGGTGGCAGCGACTACAGGGAAAAACCGATCAAGATGACATGGCAAAATGCTCAACTATTTAAGGTTTAAGACTTGCTGCCACTCCAATATGTTCAAAACTATGAAATAACATACAGTTGAAATCGGAAGTTTACATACACCTTAGCCAAAAACATTTAAACTCAGTTTTTTACAATTCCTAACATTTAATCCTAGTAACAATTCCCTGTTTTAGGTCAGTTAGGATCACCACTTTATTTTAAGAATGTGAAATGTCAGAATAATAGTAGAGATAATGATTTATTTCAGCTTTAATTTTTTTATCACATTCCCAGTGGGTCAGAAGTTTACATACACTCAATTAGTATTTGGTAGCATTGCCTTTAAATTGTTTAACGTGGGTCAAACATTTCGGGAAGCCTTCCACAAGCTTCCCACAATAAGTTGGGTGAATTTTGAGATGTTGCCTCAATATAGCCACATAATTTTCTTATCTCATGATGCCATCTATTTCGTGAAGTGCCCCAGTCCCTCCTGCAGCAAAGCACCTCCACAACATGATGCTGCCACCTTCGTGCTTCACGGTTGGTATGGTGTTCTTCGTCTTGCAAGCGTCCCCCTTTTTCCTCCAAACATAATGATGGTCATTATGGCCAAACAGTTCTATTTTTGTTTCATCAGACCAGAGGACATTCCTCCAAAAAGTACGATCTTCGTCCCCATGTGCAGTTGCAAACCGTAGTCTGGCTTTTTTTATGGAGGTTTTGGAGCAGAGGCTTCTTCCTTGCTGAGCGGCCTTTCAGGTTATGTCGATATAGGACTCGTTTTACTGTGGATATAGATACTTTTGTACCTGTTTCTTCCAACATCTTCACAAGGTCCTTTGCTATTGTTCTGAAACTGATTTGCACTTTTCGCACCAAAGTACGTTCATCTCTAGGAGACAGAACGCATCTCCTTCCTGAACGGCTGCATGGTCCCATGGTGTTTATACTTACGTACTATTGTTTGTACAGATGAACGTGGTACTTTCAGGCATTTGGAAATTGCTCCCAAGGATGAACCAGACTTGTGGAGGTCTCCAATTTTTTTTCTGAGGTCTTGGCTGATTTCTTTTGATTTTCCCATGAAGTCGAGCAAAGAGGCACTGAGTTTGAAGGTAGGCCTTGAAATACATCCACAGGTACACCTCCAATTGACTAAAATGATGTCAATTAGCCTATCAGAAGCTTCTAAAGCCATGACATCATTTTCTGGCATTTTCCAAGCTGTTTAAAGGCACAGTTAACTCAGTGTATGTAAACTTCTGACCAACTGGAATTGTGATACAGTGAATTGTAAGTGAAATAATCTGTCTGTAAACAATTGTTGGAAAAATTACTTGTGTCATGCACAAAGTAGATGTCGTAACCGACTTGCCAAAACTATAGTTTGTTACCAAGAAATGTGTATGTAAGTGTATGTAAAGTTCCGACTTCAACTGTATATGGAATCAAGTAGTAACCAAATAAACATATTTTATATTTGAGATTCTTCAAAGTAGCCACCCATTGCACACTCTTGGCATTCTCTCAACCAGCTTCATGAGGTAGTCACCTGGAATGCATTTCAAGTGTGCCTGTCATTGTTCCACCTGTCACCAGAGGGTGGCAGAGACCGTCCTTGAGACATTAATGACACTCAGGTGTGTCCAATTTACTCATTATGATTTCCTTGTTAAAAGATGTGTGTTTTCTGTTGTCCTTTGCAGAAGATTGAATTGTTTACCATGTGTGTTCGTTTCCTGAGTGAGTTTTCGAGAGTTAGTGTTTGTTGTTTTTTCAAGTGTACTGTGATCATGTGGCTACTGTTTCTCAGTTTAGTATTATGTTTATCCTTAACCACTGATTCCCCATCTGGTATCTTCTCTGCACCTGAGTCCAACCTTACCACATCACAGCAAGCTTCTGCCAAAACATGGACCCAGCAGAGATCACCCAGATCAAGAAGGTTGTAACCCAATCAAGAAGCACCAGAGCAGACGGGAAATGCTAGGGCTCGCCAGGACAAGGGGAGACCCTGATGAGCTGTGCAGTTACCTCCTCGCTACCCAGTCACCGTTTGTCACTACCCGCAACCCTCCACTGGGACAACCGTCAGCACCAGATTCAAGCCTTCGTGGACTCCGGGCCAGCAGATAATTTAATTGATAAGGACTTCGCCAGAGATTTACAAATCTCCTGTGTGAAGTGTCCCATCCCTCTGCAGATTCAAGCCCTCGATGGATGGCCCATTGGCTCCGGTCAGGTGGAATATCAGACCAAGCCCATTCTACTGCAGGTTGGGGTGATCCACTCAAAGACTCTTAGTTTTCTTTTGATCACTGCTCCCGAGAACCCCCATATCCTAGGGTACCCCTGGCTAGCACTACATAACCCACTATGGTTACATAACCCACTATACTCTTGGTCCACGGGACACCTACTAGACTGGGGTAAGGAGTGCCAGACTAAATGTCTAAGACCCCCACCAAGAGCCTCGCCGTGTCCTCCTGCATCCATTGAAGACCAAGACTTCTCCACTCTCCCTCCCGAATACTTCAACTTCCGGGAGGCCTTCAGTAAGAGGCAAGCCGCCTACCTTCCCCCCCATCGTCCATGCAACTGTGCCATAGAACTCCTACACGGCTCCACACCTCCCTGGGGCTGCCTGTACTCCCTCTCGACCCCTGAAGCAGCAGTCATGGACAATTACATCCGGGAGTCGTTGGAGGCAGGTTTCATTCGCCCCTCTACATCCCCAGCTGGTGCAGGCTTCTTCTTCGTGGGTAAGAAGGATGGAGGCCTGTGTCCTTGCATCGATAAAAGAGGGATGAACCAGATTACAATCAATAATCGTCATCCCCTACCGCTGATGTCCGTCGCCTTGGAGTTGGCCCAAGAGCCACAATTCTTCACCAAACTGGACCTCCGCAACACTTACAATCTGGGCAGAATTAGGTTGGAGGGGGGCCCTCATCCTTTCATGATCTGGACGGACCATAAGAACTTGGTCTCCATTCAAGAAGCCCAGAGGTTGAACACTTGCCAGGCTAAGTGGGCGCTGTTTTTTAACAGGTTCGATTTCACACTAGCCTATCGCCCGGGATCCAATAATCAGAAAGCAACCCACCAACACGATGTCTCTAACGAGGAGAGGGACTCCGAGCCCATCATCCCCAGCTCCGGCATTGTGGCCCCTGTGATATAGAGTATTGAGACCACGGTCCGACAAGCCCAGACCTGACCCCAGCTGGGGACACACTAACAGACTTTACATTCCGCGATCAGCCCGTTCCTGAGTATCACAATGGGGACACACCTCTAAATGAACTGGGTATCCAGGGGTTAATCGGACACTGGAGTTCCTGAGGCGGAAATTCTGGTGGCCCAACATGATTGAGGATGTGAGATCCTTCGTTGCGGCCTGTTCCACCAAGTCCTCACGAAGCAGCCAGCTGGGTTGTTCCAACCTCTGCCCATCTCCAGCTGGCCCTGGTCCCACCTGTCCGTAGACTTTATCACAGGGTTACCTCCATCCCAAGGGCTTACCACTATCCTGGTGGTCATTGATCGGTTCTCCAAGGCAGCTCATTTCATTGCCCCTACCCAAGTTGCCTTCAGCGAAAGAGGCCGCTGATCTCATGATTACCCATGTCTTTCGACCTCACGGACTTCCCCAGGACATCGTCTCGGATCGTGGGCCCCAGTTCGTCGCACGGTATTGGAAAGCCTTCTGTTCCCTGTTGGGAGCGTCGGTGAGTCTCTCCTCTGGATTCCACCCACAGTTGAATGTGCAAGCAGTGCGGCTTGGTTGGGTTGTGTTTCGGAGGACGTGTGGCTCTCGACCTTCGCCTCTCCCGAGTCCGTACGGGAGTTGCAGCAATGAGACAAGACTGTAACTACCAACAATTAGATACCACGAAATTGGGGAGAAAAAAAGGGTAAACATTTTTTTTAAAAGAGGAACCCCAAACACCCTTGCCAACTCTGACACCAGCCCCCATGGGTAGTAGTAGTAATCATGGATCTGTTTCAGGGAAGGTTAGAGAGCAAAGCAGGGAGATCCAGACAGCCCCGTGCCAGAATTCACTTACACCCCTGCTACTCTGGTATGTAAGTTCGGCAGTGTGTTGTACTCCGCCCAGATGAGGAACTTGCTCCAGTTGCTGACCTGGGTGGAGATGAAACAGCGGAGGAACTCCAGCTCCAACCAGGAGCTGAAAAGTTCCTCTGCTGTTTCAGAATTTCCTCTTTATTTTCTTCTTTTTTTTACCCTTTTTTCTCCCCAATTTCGTGGTATCCAATTGTTGGTAGTTACAGTCTTGTCTCATTGCTGCAACTCCTGTACGGACTCGGGAGAGGCGAAGGTCGAGAGCCACGCGTCCTCCGAAACACAACCCAACCAAGCCGCACTGCTTCTTGACACAATGCACATCCAACCCGGAAGCCAGCCGCACCAATGTGTCGGAGGAAACACCGTACACCTGGCGACCTGGTCAGCGTGCACTGCGCCCGGCAACGCCACAGGAGTCACTAGTGCGCGATGAGACAAGGATATCCCTGCCGGCCAAACCTTCCCTAACCCCTAACTGCATCGCAGTGCTAGCTGTGCCACCAGAGATTCTGGGTTCGAGGCCAATGGGGCGGCGCACAATTGGCCCAGCGTCGCCCCATGGGCCTCGAACCCAGAATCTCTGGTGGCACAGCTAGCACTGCGATGCAGTGCCTTTGACCACTGCGCTACCCGGGAGGCACTGGGGTTCCTCTTTACAGTCAATAGGGGAAGCTCCCTAGCCCCTGCCCAAGCCCCTTGATACTGTTAACGGTAGAATCGATGGCCACTATAGCACGGATACTGGTGGTGGTGATAAGCTCCCATTTAATTACATGGCAAGGCCATTTCAAGGCCACTTCCCCAGTTCTACATGAAACCTCCCCACTGAGATCAATATATATTCCCAAGGAGCAACCCTGTGGTTAGAATAAGGAAACACTGTGGAAATGGAGAACTGGGTAGAAAAACATGGGTAGAAAAATATTCATGGTATATTGCGCAATGAGAATGGAGCTGGGGAATGCTTCGCTGATCACACTGATACATGTAGTCCTCCTGAGAACGTGAATTTGACACATTTAGCACTAGTGATTTTGTCAGGGAATGTGAAACGTCACTTCAATTTCAGTCAATACTGTCCCACTGCTCCAAACAGAGCCTTATCCAACTCCTCCTGGCTGGCAGTAGTTTTCCTATCAAACACCCCTCTGTCTAGGACTCTAGGCCTTACTTCCCGGTATATTTTGACAGTTGGATCAGAGGAATTCAAAACAAGACCATTGCCTTCTCACTGAGTGAACAGTCGGCCACGCCTCCCCGAGCACCACTCCCCCTCAGCCTCCCTGCCGCCACCAGGCTCTTGTTTTCATAATGCAGTGTGAAGGTTAAGTCCGGCTTTGCTTGTTTAACGTACACACAAGGATGGTATGGAGAAAAACAAAAGGCTTTTAACCCTTTCCAGGTGTGGAGGGCTGGGGACCTGGTCTGAGGGGGCTGCAAGGGGACCAGGTGGCCTGTTGGGGCCAGCCAGCTGTGCTTGTGTTGGGTCAGTGTGCCGACCCTCTCTGCAGGCTGGGCTCTAGGAGGACAGTGACTTCTGTGAGGGCCCGGGTCCCTGGGGCATGACCCTGGCAGTGTGGACCGACCTTTATCTAGCAGGAACTCAGCACGCCTGGCATGTGCTAGGACTCTCCACTATTTTCCTTTGCCATCCTCTCTGCTGCCAGCCCTCATCTGTTGTATACAGAACTCAATGATCCAACCCCCCACAAACACCCACATACACTCCACCTCACACACACACACACACACACACACACACACACACACACACACACACACACACACACACACACACACACACACACACACACACACACACACACACACACACACACACACACCACCACCCTGCACACACACACACAGCAGGTGTCTGTGACAGCTAAAGCATGCTCTTAGGTAACATGAGGAGCACAACATTGGCACAATGTATAAGCCCTATTTAAGTAAAAGTGAGGGTCCGTAGGGGGTCCGTAGTTTAATCGTTAACACACGGAAAGTTGTCAGTATCAGACACGCGGTACTCTGAGTGTACAAAACATTAGGAACACCTTTCTAATATCGAGTTGCACGGCACCCCCTTTTACCCTCAGAATAGCCTCAATTCGTTGGGGCGTGGACTACAAGGTGCCAAAAGCTTTCCAAAGGGATGCTGGCCCATGTCAAGTTGGCTGGATGTCCTTTGGGTGGTGGACCATTCCTGACACACAGGAAACTGCAGTTCTCGACACACTTCTGGTAGTAGTTGCGAATGGCACACAAACTCAATCCATGTCTCAATTGTCTCAAGGCTTAAAAATCCTTCTTCAACCTGTCTCCTCCACTTCATCTATACTGATTGAAGTGGATTTAACAAGTGACATCAATAAGGGATCATAGCTTTCAGTCAGTCTGTCATGGAAAGAGCAGGTGTTCCCTTATGTTTTGTACACTCAGTGTATATAGTATATTAAACTACACAGAAATAGTCTGTGCGAAGTGCTGCCTGCACACAGGCAGGCAGAAGTTAAACACACCGACATGCTGACAGACAGACCTACAGCAACCAAACGGGGGGAACACCATGGCACATTGTCGTCATGTGATTCATCCCAACCTGAAATAACTGTGTGTGTGACTCACAAAGGGGAATGTATACCAGTGCACTCTGTGGTATGGTGGAAATACAACTCTTAAAGGTGAACCTCAACCCCCTTTTAACCAGCATCATTCCTGGCTCTAGAATATATCGCCCTGACCATCTCCCTTCACTCAGAGAGAGAGAGAGTGAGAGAGAGAGTGAGAGAGAGAGTGAGAGAGAATGAGAGTGCGAAAGAGAGAGAGTGAGTGAGTGGGAGAGAGCGAGAGATCGAAAGCGAGAGAAAGAGAGAGAGAGAGAGAGAGAAGGGGGTCCAGCTATAGAGCCTAGCGGTTGGTGCAAGGTTATAGATAAGAATAGACTTGGGCTCTGAATGATTTATTAGCCCTGTGCGCTCCAGCATATTAGTCCAGAAGAAGACACACACACACACACACACACACACACACAACTCCTGCTCAGCACGCATGTCACATTTTTACAACACACACATTAAACACATACGTAAAAAGAGAGAAAGAGAGATTCACACCACAGACAGCTGAACTAACTTGAGCTCTGCCAGAGTCCCTGAGACCTGAGAACAGCATGTGATGTTGTTACACATAACAGCAGTTCGAAGTTCCACAGTTACACCAGCAGCATCTGCTCATACCGCATGATAGAGTAGGGGGCTAGAAACGATGTTCAGAAGCATAACCATCAAGGTGGAACAGTGCAGGTGACACAACGCTTCCCCCTCCCTTCTCTCCCTCCTTCCCTCCCTTGTTTTGACAGCACAGACGAACAGTTCAAGGAATCCTAGGTAGAACACAGTGAGTGGCCTTTTCTCAATTTGATTTGCTCAACTTCTGTGCTAGTATAAAATGAGACTCAGGCAAAAGACACTTACATGGGTGGATCCCGAAATAGTGCTAAGAACTAATTCAGTTAGTTGTGCAATACATTGTATAGATAAAAAAGATAAGTTGCTTATTGTTTTTAAAGGTGTGGATGCTTTTCTCCTCTGAAAAAACAAAAGCTGATTCCAAGGGGGTGTGGCAGATTTCAAAACCCTTCAGCGAATGACTCAGGTAGGATATACATGACTCTCCTTGATGAAAGATGGCTATCAAGGATGGGAGGACACTCTTCTGTTTGCCTACTAATGAATTGACATCTACCAAATGAGAAAAGGCCAATGTCACCACATCAGCTTACAATAATGAAGTCACAGCCAGCCAGGCAGAAAATGTCGTGACCCCGCCCACCTCTGGCACCTCTGGCCCCTCTGGCATTTGATCTTGGGTCTTATTGGGTACAGGGCGTGCACCTGTCAGTCCGAGGGGCCACTGTGAGGGTCCCTAGCAGCAATGTCCAATCCAGATCCATAATGCTGACACACATGTGCTCAGCTCAGATCAAACAGCATTAGCAATCTTCTTGCCACCTTATTATTGACAGTACATATACTGGCAGTTCAAAGCTTCAAAGCTAGCTACAGTAATAACTTAGCAGTTATAGCAGTTATTACTGTAGCTAGCTTTGAAGCTTTGAACTGTCAGGGGTACAGAGACTGCACATTTATGTAACACTTTCAGTCCTAACAACAAGACTGTGCACATATTTATACAGAACAAAAATATAAACGCAACATGTAAAGTGTTGGTCCAATGTTTCATGAGCTGAAATAAAAGATGACAGAAATGTTCCATATTCACAAAAAGCTTATTCCTCTCAAATGTTGTGCACAAATGTGTTACATCCCTGTTAGTGAGCATTTCTCCTTTGCCAAGATAAGATAATCTACCTGAACGGTGTGGCATATCAAAAAGCTGATTAAACGACATGATCAGTACACAGGTGCACCTTGTGCTGGGGACAATAAACGGCCACTCTAAAATGTGCAGTTTTGTCAAACAACACAAATCCACAGATGTATCAGTTTTTGAGGGAGCGTGCAATTGGCAAGCTGACGGCAGGAAATTCCACCAGAGCTGTTGCCTGAGAATTGAATGTTCATTTCTCTACCATAAGCCGCATCCAAAATAATTTTTGAGAATTTGGCAATACGTCCAACTGTCCTCACAACCGCAGACCACGTGTAACCAAGCCAGCCCAGGACCTTTACTTCCGGCTTCTTCACCTGCGGGATCGTCTGAGACCAGCCAACTGGAGTATTTATGTCTGTAATAAAGCAATGTGGGGAAAAACAAATTATGATTGGCTGGGCCTAGCTCCCCAGTGGGTGGGCCTATATCCTCCCAGGCCCACCCATGGCTGCGCCCCTTCCCACTCATGTGAAATCCATAGATTAGTGCTTAATTCATTCATTTCAATTGACTGATTTCCTTATATGAACTGTAACTGTAAAAATCATTCAAATCGTTGTATGTTACGTTTATATTTGTGTTCAGTAATAGTTGCATTGCCTGGAACTGACATACAATCATCCACATGTACATAGTAAGAGACGTATCCAGTACATACCTACAGTGCACACAGGCTCATGCACACACTCAAACACCCTCTCTGCCTCTCTCTCCTCTACTCCTATTTCAGTCATGGCCTGCAGACACAAGCACACACACACGCGTGCACACACGTCAAATTACTTTACTTTGTCCCTCTATGATTTCCAGGCTGGCTTAAACTGCATGTGGGTGTGTTACTAATAACTCAGACATCTGAAGCATTTAGTTGCAATTCATACTTCAGCTTCTCTTCCCCCCCCCCCGCCCCCCCTCCCCCTTCTGCCCTCAGAGTGCTCACACATCTATCCCTAGGCTGCTCACCTTCTTTCTCTCTCTGCTCTCGCTCCCTCTACTCTCTCTCTATCTATCTATCTGCCCCCCCACCTCTTTCCCTCACTCTTTCTTTACATCTCTGTTTTCTAAAACAATGAGTTCTTGGAGTGTTTCGAGTGGGCGGCAGGCAGGGCTGAGCTGTACAGAGTGAGTCACAGAACCGCTCCAGCCCCAAATCTGTATGACTAATGGGGCCGCTGAGGAGCCTTCCTCCTTTTTAAAAGGACTGCTTTGAAAAATGCATCCAGCACCAACTTTCCACCTACCTCCCATAGCCCAAAATCTACTGTAGCGTTCCTCATAAGAGCAAACAGATGTATTATTGAACAGATGGGCTCCCAGTTCAGGGAACTGGGGTCGTCACATCAATAGCTCTAGTAGAAAATAGCCCTTTGGTCAAAATACAGGAGCACTAAGAATTCTCCAAGCTTTGAGAGACGGGGTTCCCCAAACTCAGTTTGTATGCTAACTTGGCTTTAGCAAGAGGACTAAACTCCAGTGCTTAAGCATGGGATAGAGTTAGTAAAGCACCATTGAGTGGCTAATAGTAAATTGCTCTCCTTGTCTGACTTTGATCCATAGGGGTCAGTCTTACCTCAAGGATATAATTTTGGACAAATTCTGCCGTAAGGATTACATACGCCTCCGAACATGTTAAGAGTTTGCCTTTCACCAGAGTGCAGCCATAAGCAAATAAAAAGCTTACATTGACAACCGTTGGCAGGAAGGGCGTGCAAGAGTCAAAACAGGTCACAGCGAGCGAGAGAGTCAACGCAAAGCAGTACCGGGCTTAAAAATGAACTCATCTTTCCGGGTTACTCATTTCCAAGGAAATTGTCTCTTCCCTGAAATCCTACAGCGGTGATAACGTCAGGCCTGCTGTGTGCAGTTGGGGCTTACAGCAATACAAATCACACTGGCCCTCTGGAACGTGCCAAATGTCTTATAGCATGAGACACGAGAGGCTATCTGGTTTCATGACAGAATAGACTGCGTCTATGTGGGATTATACCGGTCATCAACTGGACAGGACAAGCATACAGGCATACGAGCCAGCCAGGCAGGCAGGAAGGATAAACATCTGCATGCTTGCTTATCAGATTAGTGTTTACCACTGGTTGAAAGACATAATAACGGTGGCGGGTATGAGAGGTTAGTTGATCATTGTTTTGTAGCGTGCAGTATGTTTTGGTTTAGTAAATGCCATGGTGTGACCTTTTAACCACCACCAAGTCATTCATCGGTGTAGGCGGGATGAGTAAGCAAGACAAGTCTTTGTGTCCCTTGCTTATGTGAAACTTGTTTTTCCCCCCCCTTTCATTGTGAGGAGGGAGGTGGTCATGGTGCGCAACATTAGGTTGTAGGGGAGCCGTGTGTCTCTGTGGAATAGGTCGTGGCTAATTTCTCTGTGGAGGGGACCTGTGATGGGCCTTGCAGGCAGCGAGTGGGGGGGCTGTAACGCCCTGGCCATAGAGAGGGGTTTTTGTTCTTTATTTTGGTTAGGCCAGGGTGTTACATTGGGTGGGCGTTCTATGTTCATTTTCTATGTTGTCTGTTTCATTAATTTTGGCCGTGTGGCTTCCAATCAGGCACAGCTGTTGTTGGTTGTTGCTGATTGGGAGTCACACATAAGTGCCTGTTTTTCCGTTGGGGTTTTGTGGGTAATTGTTTCTGTTTTGTTTCGCACCTGACAGGACTGTTTTGGCTGTCGGTTTTCTTGTTTTTTGTATCGTGTTCTTACGTTAATTAAATAACTATGATGAACACTAACTCCGCTGCGCCTTGGTCTACTCTCTCTCCCGACAGCCGTTACAGGGGCGTAGTGCGGCCGGCCATCCATCTACCGGGATTAAGAGCTCAGAGCCAGTTTCTGCTCTCACACAGAACAGAGTAAGGGCACAGAGTTGGGACCCGAGAGAGGAGATGTCACCTCAATCAGAAGTGCTCAGAGCATTCACTCGCCACCACTGTACCAGGAGCCAGCAACACTGCAGCAATAACACAACCGCAGTTGAACTAGACGTTATTACTTGAGGTCAGCACTAGCTCAAGTCATTAGTCCCTGATCACGTCCAATAGCATTGAAGCACACATGGGAATATCCTTTATACCAGTGAGTGTAATTCAAGATTGATCCAATAGAAATCTGGGACAGCCACTAGGCTAGGCATAGTTTGAGCTGGGAGGACACCATCTACTATTTGTTTACATTTGTGGCCAATCCTGCTTTGGGCTGGGCTATATAGACAATACAATACAATACAATACAGTACAGTACAATGTAATACAGTACAATGTAATACAGTACAATGTAATACAGTACAATGTAATACAGTACAGTTTACTGTGCTAAAGGAGGGTTCCTCCTTCTTTAGATAACTGGTGTGTTTTTATTCATTCCCAGACTAATATGAGCCCAGACCAGTGCCATACTATGTTGCCCAGCCCTGACAGGGAGAGACAGAGAGAGAGAGAACAAGCCTTACTACAGTGGGCTTTCACAGCCCAAGACAGATGCAGGCTCATGTTTATGAAGGAGACAAGCAGCCTAAATTTAGTTTGAAAGCACTACACCCCACCCCTCCTTCCTGCCTCCCAACAGCACAGACAGAGCCTGTGGCTCTCTCAACAAGATGGATGACGTCCACAGAGTTCATCAAGGAACAACTTGATGATATAACACCATGAATAAACACCGCATTCTGATTTTTAAGATGGGGTTATCACCAAAAAGTTGAACCCTTAACGTGCATTCGGAGTAATTGGCCAAACTTATCGTAGCATTTTTACAGCGTCTCAGACAGTGCTACTTTCACATTGTTACGTCCATGAGAGTATAGGAGGACAGGGTGGACGGTAGAGAACGGAGGGGGGGACAAAGTCCCTGCAGCTAGTCGGCCTTGATTGCTGGCGATCATGATGTAATCAAATCAGGCTTAATGGAGGATTTGTTGTGTGTGTGGGACTCTCCTCCCTTCCCTTCACTCTCATTGACTGACAGGACAGCCTACCTGACTGACTGTATAGACTGATCTGTGTGTAGGAGGGGGGGGGGGGGTGTAATCAAGGCGGTAATCTGCACAAACCCTCGGTCCAGAGTGGTCGGTCGGTCCACAGGGAAGACAGCCAGGTCAACCTTAAACTGTCATTGAGATTACTTACACAGCTCTCAGTCCATCAGAATTGGGCTGTGATTGTGCTGCTGCGTCACTATCTTGACTTGGACATCTGATAGCTTGCCATCTTCATTTTTTTGTTTGTCTCCATCCTTTGGAAAATGACAGCAATAAAAGAGGCGAGATATGAGTGTCGTTTGATGTTTCAATCATATATAAAGAGCAATCGTGAATGGCACACTCTGATACACACAACGAATTTGCAGTGGACGAGGATAGGGACATGAAATACTGTTGGTTTTTGTAATTTCAGAACTGTTCTCACTCTCTAATGTTATGAGACAGTAGGCTATCTAAAATGAACCAGCCAGAGGTTACACTGTAGGCTGTGTGTTCTGTTACCATTATAGTAAGGTATCTATTGATGCAATCCTGAGAAAATCGGTAAAGTCTGGTCAAGACGTGGGGGCTATATCATATGGAGACTGATGGGCTGCATGACACAAAATTGTTTATTGATAATCTCTCCAGGAAGAGGGGGCGAGGTGGAGGGGAAACAAGCTGACACTCCCCCTAGTGGCGGCAGAGATCTGTTTGGAATCCAGACGAAATTGTGACAGTAACACTAACCTTAATTCACAGCAGGCCATCAGGCCAGGGAGTGTACAGCATCAGTGTTGTCTCCTGATTCAACTCTGCAACTCCTCCTTGGTTGGTCTGCAGTGAGATGCACACGCGCACGTACGTGCATGCGCGCGCGCACACACACACACACACACACACACACACACACACACACACACACACACACACACACAAAAAAGCCAAGAATGGAAATGTTTGGTTTCCACCAAATCATGGAGAGGTATGGAAAGAGTGTCAGAAAGAGAGTCAGGATTTCCAAATATTTCTTGAATGAGGTATGCTGAGCAGTAGTGCTCTTGTTAACCGCATAGAGTCGATTGATGCGTCAATATTACAAACATAATAAAAAAATCCCCATCAAAATCCGTCAGTTTAAGCTAGAGATATGTCGCAGTTCCGCATCTGCGGTGAAAGGTGGCAGAGAGGTGTTTGTCAGACCAGGAGACGTCTCACAAAAATGTCTGTAGCGTCTGAACCGTTTGGACTACAAACTAATGTGACCCCACTGTGGAAATTCTCACGAACACGACAGTTCTCCGTTTTGCTCTATGACCCCCATAAGTGTCACGGGACTCATCTGAAGGTTATGAAAAATAAATGGAAGTATGAAGGTAGTTTTGTGCCTACCCAATTTTTTGTGTTATTCAATACGTTTCTCTGGGCTATGGTAGTAAAGGCCAAATTCTATACTTTATCAAATCATTTTTGTATATATTTTTATATAACTAAAGGGGTCCTTCAATTTTAAATCAAATAGCTAAATGATCCATAGTGTGACCATGTTAAAACAATTCCATCTTAAACCAACTGTTTTCATGCTCTTTCACAACTGTAAATTGTTAAAACATCCTTATTGTAGGGTTTAAGTCATACTTGCTATAAACTGCAGTCATGGACATTATAAAAACCATTGCATCATAGCAAAAATGTACAAGTCATCTGTTGTTATCAGGATTGACTATCAAAGCATGTTGTTTTGGGTGCCAATGATCCACCATGTTGACTGTTTACAGTGACAACATTGTTTACTCCAATCAGCCAGCATGATTCACTGAGGGCAGTGTTTACATGTAAAGCATATTATAGAGGACTCATAACATAACCCTCTGTGATCTCTCTCTCTGTTCGGTGTGTGTGTGCGCGCGCGTGTGTGAGTACAGATAGGGAGAGAACAGGCCGGCAGCATCCAGAGAACCTGTCCCACCAAATGCCTCTAAATACCAGGATTAGGGCCTGAAATCCCTTCATCTGCACAGGGATTACGGTGCAAGTGAAACAGGTGTTTATGACATATCATTCAGCAAGTCAATAAACAAGCATCACAACTCACCAGAGTATCACTTGGAGTGATAGCTGGACTAGAGCTAGGGTAACTGGGGACACAAATAGGCAGTGCTGGCTGGGACGTGACTGGGACATGTGTGGCTGTTAGAAAGGAAATCCTAAAAAGTCAAAGTCAGTCAGGGCCTTGTGCGTGCCTGACGATTCCTGACCTCTGGTCTGACCCCCTCCCTTGGCTCCTGAGTGCTCTGTGTCCTGTCCTAGCTGCTCTGACTTATTTTGTTTTTATCACAGTAGCATTTCTTGTATGTCAGTGCTATTATGGACATGACCTTGAGCTTCAAGGCAACCTTGATTGAGTGGCTGGCTGGGGCTGGGAGGCAGAGAGAGGGGCAGCTGCCTCGGCAGTCACACTGGATATAGGGGGATAGAAAAGGAGGGAGAGAGGGGGGGGGCAAAAAGGTGGGAGCGAAAGGAGGAGACAGATGGAGAAATAGGGCGAAAGATGGGGTGGGGGTAAAGAGAGAGAGGTACATGAACAGGGAAAGGGCTTTTAAAATACAGGCAGACACTCAAGTAGCAGAGGAATGCATAACATGATCACATGGATACACCGTGACATGTTCTACGCTAAAGAGCATTAATTCACCATATTGCATCTGTGTACTCTACTATTGATGAACTAGGTGCATTTAAAAAATCTGTTTTACCTGCTACAGCTCTCAAAACATTATCTACGGCATTTTGTGTGTTGTCTGTTTTCCTAATTGGCGTCGGCATAGCAGGCTGTGGCAGTCAGTCACCTCGGTCCCTTTCGTCTGCTTTGCTCTCTGTTAATCTCAACCCACCGTCTCCAATCCACTCCAGTCTCTGCTCTGGGCTTCCTCACAGGCTGTTTCACAAGCCTAAATTGGCCAACATTTCAAGCTGGTCTGACCAGCATGGTCTAGACCAGGTATTCCCAAACTGGGGTACGCGCAATGCCGTCGGGGGTACGCCAAATAAAAACGTGATTCACATTTTCAAACAGTTTATATTTTCCAACGGGGCTATACATTGTTTTTTCTCGCCTGAGTAGCCTCCTTTCACTGCCAAAAATAAAATTAAACCATCTAGTGTTCATCGTAATAATAACACAATGTCAAATACAGGTAGCCTAGTCAAATAATTAACATCCAATCACAATAACTGTTAGTCTCTCATTGGAATTCCACTAATGATCCGTATATAGCCAAACGTAGCTGCTGCTTATAACGTTTGCTCGAAAATGGATAAATGGTTAAAAAAAAGTAAAGCCCGCATCCATCAAGACACATACCAGCTCTACTGGTAGTACTACTACTACCAGCAGTACTACACCTGCACCTGTCGATGACACAAGTTGTTCTGCTTCCACGAGCACATCCAATGCTAGCATCAGTAATTCTACATTTGTTGTTAGCCCAGCTAGCATGGACACTGGACAGATGTGAATCTGATGCTGCCGAAGAGCTACTGCCCCCTTACCCGGGAAACCACCGAACAACAGACAGGGACGTTGGACCATCGAAGAGGCGCAAATATGATGAGGACTACATTGATTTGGGGTTCACTTATATTGGGAGTAGTGCATTTCCTCAGCGAAAGTGTGTTATATGTACAAAAGTACTATCTCACAACTCAATGAAACCTTCACTCTTGTGCAGACATTTAGAAACAAAACATGCCAATTTGAAAAATAAGCCACAGGAGTTTGAGCGAGAATTAAGACGACTTTCGAGTAGAAAGACATGTATAAAAGCAACCAATACCATTAATAAGAAGGGTCTAGAAGCGTCTTATATGGTGAGCTACCAAGTGGCTAGGATAGGCAAGCCCCAAACTATTGTGGAGGACTTAATGCTTCCTGCTGCAGCGGATATGACTGGGACAATGCTGGGGGGAAAGAAAAGAAAACTATACAGACAATCACTTCATCAAACAACACTGTTTCACGACGCATCAGTGACATGGCAGGAGATGTTTTGAAACAATTACTGCTTCGCATATCTGGGTGATGTCTTTTCTCCCCTGAATGATCTGAATCTAGGATTACAGGGACTCTCCGCAACTATATTCAATATGCGGGACAAAATTGAGGCTATGATTGAGAAGTTGTAGCTCTTCTCTGTCTGCATTAACAAGGACAACACACAGGTCTTTCCATCATTGTATGATTTTTTGTGGGCAAATGGACTCAAGCTTAGGGACAATGTTAAATGTGATATAGTGAAGCACCCGAGTGAGTAGGGTGCGCAATTACACATTTACTTTCCCGAAACGGATGACACAAACAACTGGATTTGTTATCCCTTTCATGCCCTGCCTTCAGTCCACTTACCAATATCTGAACAAGAGAGCCTCATCGAAATTGCAACAAGCGGTTCTGTGAAAATGTAATTTAATCAGAAGCCACTGCCAGACTTATGGATTGGGCTGCGCTCAGAATATCCTGCCTTGGCAAATCGCGCTGTTAAGACACTGATGTCCTTTGCAACCACGTACCTATGTGAGAGTAGATTCTCGGCCCTCACTAGCATGAAAACTAAATACAGGCACAGCCTGTGTGTGGAAAATGATTTAAGACAGACTCTCTCCAATACAACCCAACATTGCAGAGTTATGTGCATCCTTTCAAGCACACCCTTTTGTCACAACCGGGCCGGGTTGTGACAAAAACTCACACTCATTCTTTTATGGTAGGCTTGATTACCAACAACGACGAGACAGCCTACAGGGAGGAGGTGAGGGCCCTCGGAGTGTGGTGTCAGGAAAATAACCTCTCCATCATTGTCAGCAAAACAAAAGAGATGATCGTGGACTTCAGGAAACAGCAAAGGGAGCAGCCCCCTATCTACATCGACTGGACAGCAGTGGAGAAGGTGGACAGTTTTAAGTTCCTCTGTGACAAACTGAAATGGTCCACGCACACAGACAGTGTGGTGAAGAAGGCGCAACAGCTCCTCTTCAACCTCAGGAAGCTGAAAAATGTGGCTTGTCACCGAAAACCCTTACTAACTTTTACAGGTGCACAATCGATAGCATCCTGTCGGGCTGTATCACCGCCTGGAACGGCAACTGCACTGCCCACAACCGCAGGGCTCTCCAGAGGGTTGTGCGGTCTGCACAACTCATCACCGGGGGCAAACTACTTGCCCTCCAGGATACCTACAACACCCGATATCACAGGAAGGCAAAAAAGATCAAGGACAATAACCACCTGAGCCACTACCTGTTCACCCCGCTTCCATCCAGAAGGCGAGGTCAGTATAGGTGCATCAGAGCTGGGACAGAGAGATTGAAAAACAGCTTATATCTCAAGGCCATCAGATTGTTAAACAGCCACCACTAGCACAGAGAGGTGCAGACTTGATATAATTGACCACTTTAATAAATGGAACACTAGTCACTTTAATAATGCCACTTTAAGAATGTTTACATATCTCACGTCATACTGTATTTAACCTTTATTTAACTAGGCAAGTCAGTTAAGAACAAATTCTTATTTACAATGATGGCCTAGGAACAGTGGGTTAACTGCCTTGCTCAGGGGCAGAACAACAGATTTTTACCTTGACAGCTCGGGGATTTGATCTAGCAACCTTTCGGTTACTGGCCCAACGCTCTAACCACTAGGCTACCTGCTGCCCCAAAATGCTGTATACTGTATCCTTCACTATCTATTCTTTACTATCTATTACATCTTAGCTGCTGTGTCAATGCTCATCCATATATTTTATACTTATATATTCTCATCCCATTCCTTTACTAGATTGTGTGTATTAGATTTTGTTGTGGAATTGTTAGATATTACCTGTTAGATACTGCTGCACTGTCGGATCTAGAAGCATAAGCACTTTGCTACACTTGCAATAACATCTGCTAACCATGTGTATGTGACCAATAAAATTGTATTTTATTTGTTTAAAAAAATGTATCAGTGTGTGTGTGGCAGGCTTACAATGATGGCAAAAAACAACATTTGAGAGTGCGCTGACCCTGGTGCTAGAGGGGGTACGCAGCTGGAGGTTGAATGTTTGAAGGGGTACGGGACTATAAAAAGTTTGGGAACCACTGGTATGTTGGTGATGCATGTGACCATCTCATGCTGGCATCCTGGTGATGCTGGTATGCTGGTGACCAGCTCATGCTGGTGATGAGCTTATGCTGGTGATGCTGGTATGCTGGTGACCAAACTGGTCTATGCTGGTCCAGCAGTCAAGCTGGTCTGCAAAACCTCGCCGCTCATTATCATATTTCCCAGTATGCTCTATTGCAGTTATATTTTTTTATTGTTTGTTTCAATATCTGTGTTTTGCATTTACAATGATTGATTAATTACTCAATTAATGTATCTTATGTGCACATAGATAAATAAAATAAATGTTTCTAAACTAATTCTGTTAGTTGGACTGTTGGTTGTTCCAGTTTATATGATTTAGGTAGTCTCATTTATCATCTTTCTAACCCTGGTGTCACGGATGTCGTAAGGAGAGGACCAAAACGCAGCAGGGACATGTATACTCATCTTCTTTATTGATGGGAAAAGAAGGAAAAAAAACCAAACAAACACGTATACAAAAATAACAAAACGATGAACGACAAAATAACAGTCTTGAAGGCAACACAGCAATCCAAGAACAATCTCCCACAAACACTAAACCAAACACATACTCATATATAGGACTCTCAATCAGAGGCAACTAGAAAACACCTGCCTCCAATTGAGAGTCCAACCCCAATAAACTAGACATAGAAATACAAAAGACTAGAGACCACATAGAAATACAAACATAGAACATAAACCCAGAACTAACTAAACCAACACGCTACTAAATAAATCACCATCCCGAACCACATAAACAAAATACCCTCTGCCACGTCCTGACCAAACTACAATAACAAATAACCCTTATACTGGTCAGGACGTGACACCTGGAAGTCATTCTGAATGCAGATCGTGGGTGAATAAAACTTCCAGTTGTTGGATATTCCCAATCCGGCTGGATTCCAATAGGAATTAAACATCACTTTACAAGCCAGCATAATGTGACTTAATGCTGGCTTTACCAGCATACAGATGTAGGATCTTAATTGGATCACTATGTTGCAGACCTTTTCCTAGCCTGATGTCTCATGCTAAATTCTTCCGCTGCTCTGTCGTTCGCCACATAAATTAGTCTGAGACTGCTATCATTGAAATCGTTTGTGGTGATGAGGGGCGTTGTACAAAACAAAGTCATCAGCGATTGGATCGTCTCCAGAGTATCAAAGCCAATGACGAATTTACAATCCGCCGCTTTACCCACGTGTGTTCTGGTTCTGGCCCAACCCATCGGTTTCTAGACCAATCAGATGGCCCCGATTGTGTTCACGTTCGGTGAAGGGTCAGGGAGGTACTCAGATTCGGACTCAGCGCGGATAAGAAACTAACGTCCTTGGGCGTGGCGCAGCATTTGGCCGGAGCAAGGAGTCTGGGTAGCCAGGCAAGAACTTTCCTGCAATGCAGAACACTTAAAACTTTTAGTGTATTTGAGGTTTAAAAAAAGCTTCTGAAGTTTGTAATTTCCACTTTTAACTTTTCCCTTACGAAAAATGTACAAGCCCTAAAAAAGATATCCGTTAATTATAATCCACATAATAATTCACATTTCCTGTTGATGCAGGATTATTTTCCTGCAGTAGCAAACTGGCTCAAATTAAGATCCTACATCTTTATGCTGGTACGCTGGTGACCAGTGTCCAAAACACAAGGAAGACTGGTCACCAGCAAAAAACACAGCGAAGGCTGGTCACCAGAAAAAACACAGCGAAGGCTGGTCACCAGCAAAAACTCAGCGAAGGCAGGGCTCTGTGGCACTAATTTCCAGTGTGTGTGTTGTTGTTTATGTCTGTCAGGTACCACGCAGTCTAGATCTCCTCATCACTCCTCACCTTCAGCTCGTGTCTCCAGCCAATTAGACTGTCCCCATGCACCCCACCCTCTTCCCATGCACTGATCATGATTGGTCAGATGCTCTTAGCTAGCCCAGCACTGGCCAGTCGGGTCCGTTGCATCCTCTCTCAAGCATATAAGTATGAGCCGGGCCAAAACTGTGCTTTTCCAGTCCGAGAACATGGGTGGGCATGGCATGCGTAAACAGTATTCTATGTAGTTTCTCATTCCTGTTATTATGTTACTACTGATATTTTCTGCAATGATTAGTCACTGTTTACTACTTCCTATTTATTTACATATAGTCTTTGCCATTATTCTTATTGTGCTATTGCCATCCTAGTCATTAATATGGTGTTACTATGTAATACATGGTTATTAGGTCATTAGATACAGTCCTGGTTCTCGAGAATTGCTGTGTAATAGCCGACTGCTTATTGCGGCAGTGAATTATCATTCAGTCCTTCCTATTGTGCTATTGAAGTTCTGTGCCATTACATGGTTATAGCTCCTTTATATCATCCATTCCATACTTTGTTCTATTCAGTGCACTCTGCATTACAGAACCATCCCCATGTTCATCTTCCTCAGTGTGTTTAAATACAGTTCCTGTGTGTGTTAACTCTTGGGCTGCTTCATTCCCCTCTAACCGGGGCGGTGTCAGTGGGTCACAAACCAGTAAAATATGTAGAGCCGGGTCGCTCTTTGTCAACCAGTGAAGGCACCAGCAAAACACAGCGAAGGATGGTCACCAGCAAAAACACAGCGAAGGCTGGTGACCACTGACCAAGGTGACCAGCCTTTACTGGTTTATGATGTTTTATTTCAGCAGAGAAACACAAGGCAGGAAGTCCAGCACCAAGCAGCCAAATCATTCCGCTCTGTAGTCTTTACTCTAGCTAAACACACACACAATTACTCCTCAATGATTAAGCCATGCTTATTAATCTAAACCAGCAGTCTTTCAGAGGGCTCTGTGGAAGGGGGATGGTGTGTGAAGGTGGTTGAGCTGTTAATTGAATCACAGGGAGGGATCCATGCAGGGGCTGGAGCTGGGTGGATACATGAGGAAAGGGTCTCCACACAACCTGTGTGTATGTAGGATTATGTTGCGACGTGAAGACATGAGGTCTAAGCAGCTTCTCATTGGCCAGCCTGTGGGACGAGGAGGTGAGGACAAAGGCTATTTTTTTCACACTCAGATGCAAAGATTGGAATGGAATTGCCACAGCAGACAGATAGTGATGGTTTTTGAAACCCCGGACTGCAGCGTAGCAATAACAACCATCAGCTGGCTGGGAGAGATGGGAAAATCAAGCTCGGTGACACCGTATACAGTGGCTTGCGAAAGTATTCACCCCCTTTGGTATTTTTCCTATTTTGTTGTCTTACAACCTGGAATTAAAATGGATTTTTTTTTGGGGGGGGGGGGGGGGGGGTTGTATCATTTGAGTTACATAACATGCCTACCACTTTGAAGATGCAAAATATTTTTTATTGGGAAACAAACAAGAAATAAGACAAAAAACGGAAAACTTGTGTGCATAACTATTCACGCCCCCCAAAGTCAATACTCTGTAGAGCCACCTTTTGCAGCAATTACAGTTGCAAGTCTCTTGGGGTATGTCTCTAAGCTTGGCACATCTACCCACTGGGATTTTTGCCCATTCTTCAAGGCAAAACTGCTCCAGCTCCTTCAAGTTGGATGGGTTCCACTGGTGTACAGCAATCTTTAAGTCATACCACAGATTCTCAATTGGACTGAGGTCTGGGCTTTGACTAGGCCATTCCAAGACATTTACATGTTTCCCCTTAAACCACTCGAGTGTTGCTTTAGCAGTATGCTTAGGGTCATTGTCCTGCTGGAAGGTTAACCTCCGTCCCAGTCTCAAATCTCTGGAAGACTGAAACAGGTTTCCCTCAAGAATTTCCCTGTATTTAGCGCCATCTATCATTCCTTCAATTCTGACCAGTTTCCCAGTCCCTGCCGATGAAAAACATCCCCACAGCATGATGCTGCCACCACCATGCTTCACTCTGAGGATGGTGTTCTCAGGGAGATGAGAGGTGTTGGGTTTGCGCCAGACATAGCATTTTCCTTGATGGACAAAAACCTACATCTCATCTGACCAGAGTACCTTCTTCCATATGTTTGGGGAGTCTCCCACATGCCTTTTGGCGAACACCAAACGTGTTTGTTTATTTTTTTCTTTAAGCAATGGCTTTTTTCTGGCCACTCTTCCGTAAAGCCCAGCTCTGTGGAGTGTACGGCTTAAAGTGGTCCTACGGACAGATACTCCAATCTCTACTGTGGAACTTTGCAGCTCCTTCAGGGTTATCTTTGGTCTCTTTGTTGCCTCTCTGATTAATTTCCTCCTTGCCTGGTCTGTAAGTTTTGGTGGGCGGCCCTATCTTGGCAGGTTTGTTGTGGTGCCATATTCTTTCAATTTTTTAATAATGGATTTAATGGTGCTCCGTGGGATGGTCAAAGTTTCTGATATTTTTTTATAACCCAACCCTGATCTGTACTTCTCTACAACTTTGTCCCTGATCTGTTTTGAGAGCTTCTTGGTCTTCATAGTGCCACTTGCTTGGTGGTGCCCCTTGCTTAGCGGTGTTGCAGACTCTGGGGCCTTTCAGAACAGGCGTATATATACACTGAGATCATGGGGCAGATCACGTGACACTTAAATAAAGTCCACCTGTGTGCAATCTAACTAATTATGTGACTTCTGAAGGTAATTGGTTGCACCAGATCTTATTTAGGGGCTTCATAGCAAAGGAGGTGAATCCATATGAACCCACGACTTTTCAGTCTTACATTTCTTTTTTAAACAAGTTACTTTTTCACTTCACCAATTTGGACTATTTTGTGTATGTCCATTACATGAAATCCAAATAAATATCCATTTAAATTACAGGTTGTAATGCAACAAAATAGGAAAAACGTCAAGGGGTGAATGATTTTTGCAAGGCAATGTAAAGACCACCAAACCAAACTTTCTTCCAAAGCTCCCAACAAATCACCATTACCTCAAAATTAATTTAGTCAATAAGCCACACTACCAACTTCATAACTACAATGGTTTAACTTTGAAGTCCGCCTCCAAATCCTATTCAGACACGCTAATGTGCAGTATGTGTCCATAGAGATTGTGTACAGTGCCAGTTATTCACACAAGCTGCATTTAAAGGTTGCTAACCAATTAAAGGGTCATTGTACGTGTTGTGACATGACGGTGATGAGATTGAGGAGAAGTAGCTAGCTAGTGCAACAGTGAATAGAGGGCAGCGCCCTATGTGAACACTAATGACAGAATCTTTATTGAATGGCCATAACGGTGCCCTCTCCCCAAAGACATATTACCACATTCCTTTTACGACCACAGAGGCGGAGAGAAGATCCGTAAATGACAGCTTTAAGGAACTGTTGGATTGGGGCGAATCGAGCAGAGGAAGGTCAAAGATTTACCTGCCACGTGAGGCGTGAGCGAAGGGGCGTCTTCCACTGCATTATTGACACGGTATCAGACCCAGGGCTGGAGCATGAGGGAGAACACGAGCCAGCTTCACGTGGCCTTGATCGCAGGTGCCAAATACAGAGGCTGTTTCCACAGTGTGGACATGCTATAGGTCTATTGGTAGGGCCCTGTGTTTAGGAGAATCATGTCAGATGACCTTGTTTTTAACATTTATTGAAAAGCTTTTTCAAACTGTCCACTTTCCTTTTTATGTCAGATGGTCCTGCTCAATCCTCAGACAATTGCTTTCATTTTTGGTGTAATTCTCATTTCTGGAAAAGGTTCAAATGAAAAAAAGGTTCAAATCTAGGTCATGTGACATGATAGTCCAAAACACAGGGCCCTCCCTACTTATAGGATATCTACTACAGATATCACATTGGTATTCAGAGCACGCCCTATTGGCTGAGCTCAGGCTTCCCAGCTGTATGTTCGAAGAATCCAATGTGTCATACAAGAAAATCCATTCCCTGCGTCTTATCTTCCCTGTATGTCCCCCCCATACAGAGCAATGCACAGGTTTCTAAAAACAGGGCAAGTGACTAAAAACAGGGCAAAACACAGAATTACATCACAGAGGGGGGGTTGGGGTGTTTAATACATGTTTAATTTTAAACATATTCGCAAAATAACACCACATGTACAACTGCAAAACTAAACAGTTAGTTCCTACACTAGCAACATAGCACTCCATTTGGCGGTAGCTGCAGTCCACACTGTACAATACAGCAACAAGAGAACATGAGATGATTGACAGTTTAAAGAGCGAGATGAAAATATTAGTACCACATCTATTTAAATAAAAATACATTCAATAGCTTGACACAGCAGCGGCTTAGAAACTTAGAAATTCAGTCCAGCTGAAAGAAGTTTGCACTCCTCGTGTTATAATGTGTGACAACCTATAAGCTAAGTGTCATGTAAGTGTTATAAAGTGCCTTATCGGGTTGCCAGAAGGGGGCATGGCACATAGTCTGTCCCAGTGCCGGATGGTGGGGGGGATGAGCTCCTCTTTCACGTCGAACATAAACACCCCCTTCCCTCCCTTCTTCCCCCTCCGCATGGCTCTGCGTTTCACGCCCACTAAACTATAGCAAGCTCCAAGTCCTGCACCCTCGTGATCACGGTTGACATCCCTGACATTCGAGGCCAGCACTGTTTACAAGAGAGAGGGCGGCGCTTACGTATGGACCGCACGGTTACCTGTTTCAAAACACAGTCAGGGTCGTCCCATAATTGGGCTGGGAGAGGTGGTGCCTTGTCCTCTCTGCTGAAAAACAAAGCAGACCTTGAGCGGCCACCCGCCCACCACGCGAGCCAGTAGCCAGCCCATGACTGTACGTCAAAGGGTTCAAACAGAAACAAAAGAAAAGCGGAGCGTCTCGACGCCACATTTCGCGTATAGTGAACGAGAGAAAGAAAGACGAAGCAATGGCATCATTTCAGGAAAAGTAAGAAGGGAGGGGGATTGTCCCGAGACTGTAGGTTCCAGCGGAGTGTCTACGAACTCTGCGTTAGAACAGTCTATGATCAACGCAGTCCCCCTCCAGCTAGAATCCTCACAGAGGCCCCAACGCAGCCTCTCGCTCTACCCCAATCATTCCTTGCCCTCACCCCCACCCATGCTCCTCCCTCAGTCTGAATGGGCCCCAGGACCCAAAAGGAATGGGCCTCAAAGGACCGTCCAGTCTATTTTGTACTAAGGGGCCAATGTGATTTACACCAAGGGAAAGGGCACTGCCCTATACAGCACAGTTGAGATCAACATGTAAACAATCCTAGAATACTCTTTGGTTACAAATAATGTTTGGCCATTTAAAAGTATCCAGTTATAGAACATCAAAGCAATTCCTTTATGAAGGCCACATAAGTAGCCCTGTTCGAGACAGAACGGCCAATAGGACAGGAGTCCATCTCCTGTTTCTGGAGCGTGAGGCAGCTTGAGGTACAAATACACTCCCCGGACAGGACGCTAATCTATTGCAGGCCACATAACTTCCTTCAAATGGAAAGGGTGTATAGAATTCAGTTTCAAGTCAGTGTGTGGGAAAACTATGAATGGAATGATATCCAGTTGAAGGGAAACGAGAGTTGTATCTCATGTCAGTGTACAGCGCATTCGGAAAGTATTCAGACTCCTTGTCTTTTTCCACATTGTTGCATTAAAGCCTTATTCTGAAATTATTAATTTAGTTTTCCCCCCCTCATCAATCTACACGCAAAAATGCAATCCATTTTAGAATAAGGCTGTAATGTAATAAAATGTGGAAAAAGTCAAGGGGTCTGAATACTTTCCGAATGCACTGTATATCTGTATGTCTTATTCAAAGAAGGGCTGGAAGCATGAAGGAGAAAGCAGAAAAACAGCCGATGTCCTGGAATTAGGAACAGCCAAGTCAATCCTCCTGACGACAAGGAGATCTGTTAAGCTTGACTGCCGTGGCTCACTCACACGCTCTCACTGACACACATGGCGCTTGGGCCATGTCAGTGGCTCTCTCCCCAGCTCCCCAACTGGAGCCTCAGGAGAATTTTGCTGCATGGCTGCATGGGGGCAGAGTGTCACGTGCATCCCTGCCTTGCCGTACCCTGCACCATCCATGCCTCAGTCTCACCACTATCTCCTAAACCCCCAGTCATTAGCTACAAGCCACGGGAAAATGTCCCATTCTAGTCCAGCAGCAGAGGGGATGAACCATTGTTAAAACTAAAATTGGTTTTGCCAGAGACAGGGCCTAAAAAGAGCCAGCTGACAGGGCCTTAAAGAAGCCAAGCTAAGGCATCAGGGGCGGTGCCAAATGGTTACCAAATACAGCCCTGGCTTAAAACAACCAGGACAAGCCCACTGCTGCTATTTCTGTGGCCAGCCCAGTGCGGCTTTGACGGATCAGCCCCCATTACACACTGCGCTTCAACACTTCCTCACAAGTCAGGGGAGGTGGCGGAGGGAGAGACTCAGGAAAAATATCCCCCGGCACCCAGATGCAGATGCTCTTTCCCTTGACTGCCACAGTGACCCTCTAAAAATGGACAATAATTTCAGCCCAACACGTAAATCTGAGGCTGTAGCCAGATAAGCAGACAGTGTTACAGTGGAGCAGCTGATCCACACTGACTGGAGCCTGAGGCTGACAGAAACATGGATGCCTCGTCTCAGCCCTGCCTGCAAAGCACTGGATTACCCTCATAGTCAGGAGCCCAATTCTCAAAGACAGAAACAACAACCAACTTAATTGTTGTCTGTATACTCCCCTATGGATTTTAAGCCAAGAGCGGCCCTGGAGCCATGCAGGGAGGTAGTATAACAGTCGCTGTTATGGGATTTACCACCCAGAGGAGGAAGGAAGGGAAAAACAACTTGTTTCCACAGTAGCCAGCAGGGGGAGGCCAAGGGTCCAACAGGGGATCCTATAACGACAGTAGTCTATTTATAGAACCATTGAATGAGAGAAAGTGTATTTTTAGAGCTGCGTAGGGTTCTGTCATGCTAGGGATAGCGGTAGCTGCAGGGAGTCACTGCATCAAATCCCTGTTGACAACCCGTCCTTAGCATCAAGGTGACAACCACAAATGCGGAATACGCCACACATACGTTTAGATGTCATATGGAGGACAGCACACGCCTCACAGTAGCATTGTTTGGTTAAGTGCAACCCTAAAAGCCCTGACGTCTGTTTACACTTGATTACCCTCCATTCTGGTGCTCTCTTATGTTATAATAGCTTTCTCAAAAATGGGTCACCATCTATGTGGCCTTTCCTTAAAATACATCTAAAATTCAGAAACTGCACCATCTTAGAGCCGCATACAAATGCTGTTCTGAGCCAACACGGTAAAATGGAGGTGAATATCTGAAAAGCTGTATACCCAGCTTGAATTGTGTATTATCCAGGCCACACAGACTATTCTGCAGCAATCAGCATAACAATGACACGGCTGCACCAACAGTGCAGAGCTGTGCTCCCTTTCAAACGGTTTTGGGCTATACTGAGTCATTTCATCTTCCATGGCTCATTTCATCAGAACACATGAAAGCCTGATGTGCGGCCCTGCTAGAGGTAAATAAATATAATAAATAAAAATAAAAAAACATGGCGTAGGATTATCCCTGACAGTAGACTTACTGAGCAAACACATTCTCATTAGATAATATTATGAAGCAGATAGTGACAGTCAAATTAGTTATATATGACAACACTGTTAAGATATGAACACGTTTAGATTGTGCAACATCCACCAGAAGCTTAACATCAATACTGACTGAGGTAATAATAAAAAGATGATAAAGCTAAAGCCGACAAAAGCCATCTGTTCGGTGAGAGTTGGTGAGGTACGCCCCCTTGTGGCCAGCTCAGAGAAGACAGAGTTCTGCCTCTGTCTAGACAGCCCAGATACAGCAGCAGCAGCATGTAACGTCTTGTCTTCTCACTCTGCTCTGACATTTGGACCAATGAGAAGGCGCCGCTAGCACGCCAAGTACTTTGCTATTAAAGCCATAACAACCGAATGATGCAATTGCTTTAATAACAGATGTTTGCTGCCATTTGACATCTGGAATCAAACTAGCTACGCTTTATCCATTTGAACAGGACTTCTATTATCCACTCTCCCCCTCATCTTATTTGATCATGCAATCTAGCATTAATGTTTTAGTATGCCGACCTCATTTCTTCTTAGAAATCATAAAACTATTTTGCCTGAGCATAAATTGCATTGCTGTCAATGTCAGTGGCAGATTCACTGTTGACGGTGCAAGTGGTACATCACATAAACGGAGTCAGGGGTTTGTACATATGTCCATCAGTTTAACAGCCAGCACCAGTTGAGAGAGAGAGAGAGAGAGCGAGAGAAAGATCCGCTCAGTGGAGAAGCTTTGTCAGGTAGGTAAAATATTCACAAGAACCAAATCCCTTGCCACAGACTGCCTGCTCTCCTTCATCCATGATGTTGTGCTGAGGCATTGCTACCTGCCTGCCAGTCATTCTCTGTAGGAGAAAGCAGCATTTCACCCCTGGATCCTGGTGATGGAAGCGGCCTCCCACTTACATGCTTCTAATAAGTGCTGCAGTCGAGGGCTTGGAGCACTCCACATGCAAATGCCTGGTGCACCACTTCACACATACCTGTCATCCAATCCATCACACACACACCCATCTCTTTCTCTCCCTCCTGTAGATGTAGGCTTCAGTGAGAGTGCGTCTCCTGCTGAGCAGAGGTGCGTGGGCAGCGATGGTTGAGTGGCGTCTAGCACGGACTGGCTGGTTGCCCGGGGCAACCCTAGTGGTAGGGGGTGGTGGGCGACGTAGATGTAGGCACCACTGCCAGGTAGTTGGAGGGCACATACCCCCTCTGTTCCCGCACCTCCACCAGGCTCCAGTCACGGCTACCCCTCTTGTCGTGGGGTTCCAGGACTCTGATTGGTTCCCCCGCCCTCAGAGAGACCTCGTGACTGCTCCTCGCCGTTAAGTCGTAGCCTGCAAACACCTGCAACGATACCGCGGCGGACAGACAGAGCAAACAAGGCTTTATTATCGAGCATGGTGGTCTAACAGAGATTGATGTCCTAGCAGCCTAGCAGGGCTAATTGCTGTTTTTAGCCTGGTGGTCTGGCCAACGCCATTAGTAAACACGGCTCTTCTCTGAACAACATGACTCTAGAAAGTTGGCCATCAGCAGGGCATGTAAGTGCAGTTTATGGCTCCGCTATGAGGCCTGTGATGGTAGTGGACTTATAATCACCATCAGTCTCATCTGCTCACAAATGCACAGAAATTAGACTCAAAATGTTGAAGAAATCAGTTGATGAATTCAAGCCTTAGGGGATTGTCACCTGCCTATGATTAGTGATCATACGTCCAGCGGTACATGATGATGGCTATAAGGGTATGATAAATGCCTCCCAAAAGGTCATGAGGAGAATCACTCACTTTTACAACTTGTGAGATATCTTTCCTTCTTAATGCATTTGAGCCAGTTGTGTTGTGACAAGGTAGGGGTGGTATACAGAAGACAGCCCTATTTGGTAAAAGACCAAGTCCATATTATGGCAAGAACAGCTCAAATGAGCAAAGAAAAATGACAGTCCATCATTACTTTAAGACACGAAGGTCAGTCAATCTGCAACATTTCAAGAACTTTGAAAGTTTCTTCAAGTTCAGTCGCAAAAACCATCAAGTGCTATGATGAAACTGGCTCTCATGAGGATCGCCACAGGAAAAGAAGACCCGGAGTTACCTCTGCTGCAGCGGATAAGTTCATTAGAGTTACCAGCCTCAGAAATTGCAGCCCAAATAAATGCTTCACAGAGTTCAAGTAACCATGTATACACCAATGTATACTTATGTTTGAAGAGCTAAAACAAATCAATTAATAAAACTCAGAAGAGGGTTTGGGGGCACTCTGCGTATCAACACTGCTGACAAGGGTAAGCAGCCAATTTGGAGTTTTCCACCAAAACCCTCACACACATCTTATAGGGTTTGATTGATGGGATGCTGTTCCCCCCCAATTGCATACACCCATCATCCATTTCCCTAACACACAAAGCAGGGCAGGTATTCAGATGTGCTTTAACAACCTGCCACTCAGAAACCACCCACCCCTCACGCTGCTCTGGCCCTCATGTCACTCACTCGTGTGAAGTTGCCCCGAGACGCTAATCTTGGCTCAGATTTGCATTTTCTTCCCCACTAATGGTTAAGGGATAGTTCACCCAAATTGCACAATTACATTGGTTTCCTTAGCCTGTAAGAAGTCTCTGGACAAGGTATGACATCAATCCATGCTTTGTTTCTTTGCTAATGTTTCCACATGCTAACACTATTTTAGCATTTGTTTGTGCCACAAATGCCATTCAAGTCACGGGAGTCAATTTTTCACATATTATGTCCAAATCATCCGAAAGTATCTCACGTTGATTGTGAAGCTCAACAAAATCACTTCATATAAAAAAAAAACTGTGTCACATGCGCCGAATACAAATGTTGACTTTACCGTGAAATTCTTACTTACAAGCCCTTAACCAACAGTACAGTTCAAGAAGAGTTAAGAAAATATGTACCAAGTAGACTAAAATAAAAAGTAACACAATAAGAATAACGAGGCTATATACAGGGGGCACCGGTACCGAGTCAGTGTGTAGGGGTACAGTTTAGTTGAGGTAATTTGTACATGTAGGTGGAGGGAGGGTGACTATGCATAGATAATAAACAGCAAGTAGCAGCAGTGTACAAAAGGGAGGGTCAATGTAAATTGTCTGGTTGCGATTTTATTAATTGTTCAACAGTCTTATGGCTTGGGGGGGGGGGGGGGGGGTAGAGGCTGTTGAGGAGCCTTTTGGTCCTAGACTTGGCGCTCTTGTACCGCTTGCCGTGCGGTAGCAGAGAAAACAGTCTATATCTTGGGTGACTGGAGTCTCTGACCATTTCATGGGCTTTCCTCTGACGCCACCTATTATATAAGTCCTGGATGGCAGGAAGCTTGGCCCCAGTGATGTACTGGGCCGTACGCACTACCCTCTGTAGCGCCTTACGGTCATATGCCGAGCAGTTGCCATACCAGGCAGTGTTGCAACCAGTCAGGATGCTCTCAATGGTGCAGCTGTAAAACCTTTTGAGGATCTGGGGACCCATGCCAAATCTTTTCAGTCTCCTGAGGGGGGAAAAGGATTTTGAAACTTAACTCTCGACCCGCTCCACTACAGCCCCATCGATGTCAATGGGGGCCTGCTCCGTCCGCCTTTTCTTGTAGTCAACGATCAGCTCCTTTGTCTTGCCCACATTGAGGGAGAGGTTGTTGTCCTGGCACCACACTGCCAGTTCTCTGGGGAGGGGACTAAGTACTCACCCCTGAGGGGCCCCAGTGCTAAGGAACAGCGTGGCAGAAGTGTTGTTGCCTACTCTTACAACCTGGGGGCGGCCCGTCAGGAAGTCCAGGATCCAGTTGCAGACGGAGTCCTTAGCTTAGTGATGAGCTTCGTGGGCATTATGGTGTTGAACGCCGAGCTGTAGTCAATGAACAGCATTCTCACATAGGTGTTCCTTTTGTCCAGGTGAGAAAGGGCAGCGTGGAGTGTAATTGAGATTGCATCATCTGTGGATCTGTTGGGGTGGTATGCACATTGGAGTGGGTCTAGGGTGTCCGTGAGGATGCTGTTGATGTGAGCCATGACCAGCCTTTCAAAGCACTTCATGGCTACAGACGTGAGTGCTACGGGTCGGTAGTCATTTAGGCAGGTTACCTTATTGTTCTTGGGCACAGGGACTATGGTGGTCTGCTTGAAACATGTAGGTATTACAGACTCAGTCAGGCAGAGGTTGAAAATGTCAGTGAAGACACTTTTTAAAATTTATTTCACAAGGTAGGCCAGTTGAGAACAAGTTCTCATTTACAACTGCGACCTGGCCAAGATAAAGCAAAGCAGTGCGACAAACACAGAGATACACATAGGGTAAACAAAAGTACAGTCAATAACACAATAGAAAAATCTATATACAGTGTGTGCAAATGGAGTAAGGAGGTAAGGCAATAAATAGGCCATAGATGCAAAGTAAATACAATTTAACAATTAACACTGGAGTGATAGATGTGCAGATGAGGATGTGCAAGTAGAAATACTGGTGTGCAAAAGAGAAATAAAGTAAAAAAACAATATGGGGATGAGGTAGGTAGTTGGGTGGGATATTTACAGATGGGCCATGTACAGCTGCAGCGATCGGTAAGCTGTTCAGATAGCTGATGCTTAAAGTTAGTGAGGGAGATGTGTCTCCAACTTCAGCGATTTTTACAATTCGTTCCAGTCATTGTCAGCAGAGAACTGGAAGGAAAGGCGGCCAAAGTGGGTGTTAGCTTTGGGGATGACCAGTGAGATATACCTGCTGGAGCGCGTGCTACATCTGGGTGTAGTTATGGTGACCAGTGAGCTGAGATAAGGCAGAGTTTTACCTAGCAAAGACTTATAGATGACCTGGAGCCAGAAGGTCTGGAGACGAATATGTAGCGAGGGCCAGCCGACGAGAGCATACAGGTTGCAGTGGTGGGTGGTATATGGGGCTTTGGTTACAAAACGGATGGCACTGTGATAGCAAATTGGATGCAGTCTGAGTAGAGTGTTGGAGGCTATTTTCTAAATGACATCGCCAAAGTCAAGGATCGGTAGGATAGTCAGTTTACGAGGGCATGTTTGGCAGCATGAGGAAAGGAGGCTTTGTTGCGAATTAGGAAGCCGATTCTAGATTTACATTTTGGATTGGACATGCTTAACATGAGTGTGGAAGGAGAGTTTACAGTCTAGCCATACACTTAGGTATTTATAGTTGTCCACATATTCTAAGTCAGAACCGTCCAGAGTAGTGATGCTAGTCGGGTGGGTGGGTAGCGATCGGTTGAAAAGCATGCATTTAGTTTTACTAGCATTTAAGAGTAGTTGTTGGCCACGGAAGGACTGTTGTATGGTGTTGAAGCTCGTTTGGAGGTTTGTTAAGCGTCCAAAGAAGGGCCAGATGTATACAGAATGGTGTTGTCTGCGTAGAGGTGGATCGAGGAATCACCCTCAGCAAGAGCGAGATCATTGATATATACAGAGAAAAGAGTTGGCCTGAGAATTGAACCCTGTGGAACCCCCATAGAGACTGCCAGAAGTCCGGACAACAGGCCCTCCGATTTGACACACTGAACTCTACCTGAGAAGTAGTTGGTGAACCAGGCAGGGCAATCATTTGAGAAACCAAGGCTGTTGACTCTGCCGATAAGAATACGGTGATTGACAGAGTCGAAAGCCTTGGCCAGGTCGATGAAGGTGGCTGCACAGTACTGTCTTTTAGCGATGGTGGTTATGATATCGTTTAGTACCTTGAGCGTGGCTGAGGTGCACCTGTGACCAGCTCGGAAACTGGATTGCACAGCGGAGAAGGTACGGTGGGATTCGAAATGGTCAGTGATCTGTTTTGTTAACTTGGCTTTTGAAGACTTTAGAAAGGCAGAGCAGGAAGGATGGATATAGGTCTGTAATAGTTTGGGTCTAGAGTGTCTCCCCCTTTGAAGAGGGGGATGACCATGGCAGCTTTCCAATCTTTAGGAATCTCAGACGATACGAAAGAGGTTGAACAGACTAGTAATAGGGGTTGCAACAATGGCGGCGGATAATTTTAGAAAGAGAGGGTCCAGATTGTCTAGCCCAGCTGATTTGTACGGGTCCAGGTTTTGCAGCTCTTTCAGAACATCTGCTATCTGGATTTGGGTGAAGGAGAAGCTGGGGAGGCTTGGGCAAGTAGCTGTTGGGGGTGCGGACCTGTTGGCCGGGGTAGCCAGGAGGAAAGCATGGCCAGCCGTTAGAGAAATGCTTATTGAAATTCTTGATTATCGTGGATTTAAAAATCGGTGGTGACAGTGTTTCCTAGCCTCAGTGCAGTGGGCAGCTGGGAGGAGGTGCTCTTATTCTCCATGGACTTTAGTGTCCCAGAACTTTTTGGAGTTAGAGCTACCGGATGAACATTTCTGTTTGAAAAAGCTAGCCTTTGCTTTCCTAACTGACTGTGTGTACTGGTTCCTGACTTCCCTGAAAAGTTGCATATCCCGGGGACTATTCGATGCTAGTGCAGTACGCCACAGGATGTTTTTGTGTTGGTCAAGGGCAGTCAGGTCTGGAGTGAACCAAGGGCTATATCTGTTCTTAGTTCCACATTTTTTTAAAGGGGCATGCTTATTTAAGATGGTGAGTAAATTACTTAAAGAACAACCAGGCATCCTCAACTGACGGGATGAGGTCAATACTCTCCCAGGATACCCGGGCCAGGTCGATTAGAAAGGCCTGCTCGCAGAAGTGTTTTAGGGAGCGTTTGACAGTGATGAGGGTTGGTAATTTGACCGCAGACCCATAATGGATGCAGGCAATGAGGCAGTGATAGCTGAGATCCTGATTGAAAACAGCAGAGGTGTATTTGGAGGGCAAGTTGGTCAGGATAATATCTATAAGGGTGCCCATGTTTACAGATTTAGGGTTGTACCTGGTGGGTTCACTTGACAGTTGGTCTGTGCATGCTTTGAGTACACATCCTGGTAATCCGTCTGGCCCAGCGGTTTTGTGAATGTTGACCTGTTTAAAGGTTTTGTTCACATCGGCTACCGAGGGCTTATCACACAGTCATCCAGAACAGCTGGTGCTCTCGTGTATGCTACAGTGTTGCTTGCCTTAAAGCGAGCATAAATGTCATTTAGCTCATCTGGTAGGCTCGCATCACTGGGCAGCTCGCGTCTGGGTTTCCCTTTGTAGTCCGTAATAGTTTTCAAGACCTGCCACATCCGACGAGCGTCAGAGCCGGCGTAGTAGGATTCAATCTTAATCCTGTATTGACGCTTTGCTTGTTTGATGGTTCGTCTGAGGGCATAGGGGGATTTCTTATAAGCGTCCGGATTAGTCTACCGCTCCTTGAAAGCGGCAGCTCTAGCCAGATGCTGATGTTGCCTGTAATCCATGGCTTCTGGTTGGAATATGTATGTACAGTCACTGTGGGGATGACGTCGTCGATGCACTTATTGATGAAGCCTATGACTGAGGTGATGTACTCCTCAATGCCATTGGATGAATCCCAGAACACATTGCAGTCTGTGCTAGCAAAACAGTCCTGTAGTGTAGCATCCGCGTCATCTGACCACTTCCGTATTGAGCGAGTCACTGGTACTTCCTGCTTTAGTTTTTGCTTGTAAGCAGGAATCAGGAGGATAGAATTATGGTCAGATTTAGCAAATGGAGGGCGGGGGAGAGCTTTGTATGCATTTCTGTGTGTGGAGTAAAGGTGGTCTAGGATTTTTTTTTTCTCTGGTTGCACATGTGACATGCTGGTAAAAATTAGGTGAAACGGATTTAAGTTTGCCTGCATTAAAGATCCTGCCACTAGGAGCGCCGCTTCTGGGTGAGCATTTTCTTCTTTGCTTATGACCTTATAGAGTTGGTTGAGAGCAGTCTTAGTGCCAGCTTCGTTCTGTGGTGGTAAATAGACAGCTGCGAATAATATAGATGAGAACTCTTGGTAGATAGTGTGGTCTACAGCTTATCATAAGGTACTCTACCTCAGGCAAGCAATACCTCGAGACTTCTTTAATATTAGACAAGGCGCACCAGATGTTATTGACAAATAGACACACACCCCCACCCCTCGTCTTACCAGAGGTAGCGTCTCTGTTCTGCTGGTGCATGGAAAATCCCGCTAGCTCTATATTGTCTGTATCGTCGTTCAGCCACGTCTCGGTGAAACACTTAGATGTTTTGAACATGCTAATATCGGTCCAATGACTTGAATGGGATTTGTGCCACAAATGCTAAAATGTTAGCATGTGGAAACAGTGCCAGGGGGAAGAAAAACAAAGCATGGATTGCTGTCATCTAGTCTATAGACTGCTTACAGGGTAAGGAAACCAATAAGTGATTTTGTAATTTGGGTGAACTATCCCTTTAAGATTAGGGAGGGGGATACTGATCCTAGATCTGTATCTTGGCGAAACTTCACCAGGGAGTGTCACTTACCTGGAAGCAGGGCATGGTCATCGACAGAGTCCTCACGGGCTGGGGTGTATCAGGGGAGAAGGAGTGTCGCCTGACGTCAGGGGTGTAGGAGTGTCGCCTGACCCCTCCAGCACAATCCATGGTAGTGACTGTCAGATGAGTGGACGGGGGAGGGTCCATGGTTACCTGGGGGTAACGCACCAGTTTGGAGGAGGGGACGTATCCTCTTGGACCTGGACACAGATTGTGCAATAGATGATCATAAAACATGCGTTTATCAATTTTATACTGTATTAACATTATAAACCACATATTATCCAATAATTGATCTGATCTATTTGGATAGATAGAATTAAACACTTACAATGAGTACACAGCCAGCAGTAACAGTAAACAACCATTAGATGTCTCCACTAACTGGTGGTGGCTGAACCAGAATTCTAGTTTGGTATTCACTGCTACATTGAAAGAAAACTCAATACATTGACTAACTAAAGGACTGACTTTCCTTTAGAATGTGAAGCAGTGTTTTATTTTAAAGACCATCCCCTCAAGTGAAAAGGTGAGATGTCTTGGAGAGGTCTTACCCCCTGCGTCGACCAGCCAGCGGCGTCTGTCCCCCCGTGTGTCCATCTCACTGATGATGGCCACCAGCGCTCCTCTGTTCAGGCTCAGGTCCAGGTCTCTAGTCCCCACCACATGACCCGTCAGCTGGTAGATCTTGCCTGAGCCGTGCTTGTCTGTCAGGACCTTCAGGCACTTCTGAGACCCAGGGCTGAGAGGCTGGGAGGACACAAATGAACAGAACAGGGTCGTGCTCATTACGCACCAAACAGAAGGGAACTGACTGAAACAGGGAGACCACCTGGATTTAGCCAATAATAAAATGCTACGTTTTCCACTTTCCGTTGCAAAAAGTTAAAACGTTTTGATACGGTGTGCCCTAAATGAACCAATACTGTACGATCAGGAACATAGTTATGCAGCAATCAGGAACATAATTAAGCAACATACAGTAGTTAAACTAATTAGCAGCATCAAATAAAAGTGTATTGGTCCTGTACACAGTTTAGAAGATGTTATAGCGGGTGCAGTGAAATGCTTACGTTACTATCTCCTAACAATGCAGTAAAATGTCAAACAAATACACAAATAATCACACAAAGAAATCAAGAAATGTCATAACAAATGCAATTAACAAACCAAATAGCACTGTAATCCAAATGCAATCAATATACACCTGATGAAGACATACTAACAATGATATATACAGCAGTAGATGTAGTGTACAAAACATTAGGAACACCTTCCTAATATTCAGTTGCATCCCCTTTGCTCTCAGAACAGCCTCAGTTCGCCGGGGAATGGACTCTACAAGGTCTCGAAAGTGTTCCACACGAATGCTGGCCCATTTTGTCTCCAATCCTTCCCACAGTTGTGTCAAGTTGGCTGGATGTCTTTTGGGTGGTGGGACCATACTTGATACACACGGGAAACTGTTGAGCGCAAAAAGTACAGCAGCATTGCAGTTCTTGACTCACTCAAACTGGTGCGCCTGGCACCTACTACCATACCCCGTTCAAAAGGCACTTAAATATATTTTCTTGCCCATTCACCTTCTGAAAGGCACACACACAATCCATGTCTCAATTGTCGCAGGCACATGTTGTTTTTGATTTAACCGACCTGGAAGACCAGGTGTGTGGAATTTAGACAATCATTGAATTGATCAATTAGCTCAGTTGGTCAGGTGTTGTGCCCTGTTGGAACAAAATCCTGCAGTACCTGTAGCACTCCAGGAACACGTTTGCCTACCCTCTGGTCTATGTTTTCTACACCCAGCGTGTATTAAGAGTGAGCACTCATTAACACTGGTGTTTGTTCACCTGCTTAGCTTACCCCGGGGTGACTTGTAAGGTTTATGGCTTTACTGCGTCATCTAAGAGCAGCTAATGAAGTGATCCCATATCTCTCTAGTGCTGTAGAACTGGTGCCTGTAAGCGAGAGCCATCGCCAGCCACAAATGAGCTACACATCCTCACTACTGCTGTCATGTATTCCTGTAGATCTGACAGGCTGAGTCTCATTACTATCATATAGGATCCATCGCGAATGGCACCCTATTTCCGATGTAGTGCACTACTTTTGACCAGGGCCCATCTGTTCTGAGGGCTGCTCACACTGCAGACAGACATAAAAAGACTGATTTTAATATGGGCTGTGTGAGATGTCTAGATTAGTCTGAGACATGAAACCAGACCTTTTCCCTCCTCTTTTCATTTGCTTCTTCACATTCTCATCACTTAAAGTAATGCGTAGTGGTGTGATGATGATATGAGCCACGCGTTAGCTGGAGTTAAGTTATTACTGCATTATGACTAAGCAAAATGAATGGCGCTTTCTGTTCTAACTGGGGAGGAAAAGTAATGGAATTTCCAGTTTGCAATTTATGCATGTTGAACAGAAAATATAGTTTGTGTTTTGTGAACGTGACATGTTCTAGTGTGTTAGTTTTGACAAATGGCTTATGATTAGTTACAGTACTGTCCCCTCAGGCTGCACACCTTCCTCAGAACCTTCAACAGGTAAACAGGTCATCTCGGTTAACTCAGAACTAAAATATTGCGCAATTTGGTTAGTCGCCCATCTGTCCACGAGAGATTACTCAACAGGTAACACCACAACTCTAAGGCTAATATAAATAACCATCCTGAGCCAATTCAGGTTATTCCAAACACATGATGGATTTAGATAATAAGAACATTTACAGTGAATGGGTCTAGTATGAATCATCCTGCTGCTATTTGACAAGTCCTGTGAGGCTGTGGATGTATACACGCACTGTCCCTGGCGATGTTCCCCGGCAACAAGTCACATCACCACCAACCAAACAACAGATTATAGTGCAGCTTCTGTTGGGACTGACCTGGACAATGGGAGCATTGAGTTGGTCCTCCACATTCCGACACAGACTCTCCAGCATCCTCGCACCGTCCAGCACCGAACACTCTGCCCACTCCCAGAATGCATTAGGCTCCAGGGAACTGTGAGGGAGCTGCAAAGAGAGGTCAGACAAAACAAGTTTAGAAAGATAGTTCAAGTTCAACTTCAGCTGCATCTCTGGCCTTAGGTATAGTTCTCACTAATCAATCACTGAAAGTGACACAAGAAAACTGCAACAACATGCTTAACAATATCCAGTGAATCAAATAATAATATCCAGTGAATAAAAATATAAATGCAACAATTTCAAAGATTTTACTGATTTACAGTTCATATAAGGAAATCAGTCAATTTAAATAAATTGGGCCCTAATCTATAGATTTCACGACTGGGAGTACAGATATGCATCACAGATACCTTAAAAAAAGTAGTGCCGTGGATCAGAAAACCAGTCAATATCTGGTGTGATTACCACTTGCCTCATGCAGAGCGACACATCTCCTTCGCATAGAGTTGATCAGGCTGTTGATTGTGGCCTGGGGAATATTGTCCCACTCCTCTTCAATGGCTGTGCAAAGTTGCTATATATTGGCGGAAACTGGAACACGCTGTCGTATGTGTCGATCCAGAGCATCCCAAACATGCTCAATGGGTGACAAGTCTGGTGAATATGCAGACCATGGAAGAACTGGAACATTTTCAGCTTCCAGGAAATATATACAGATCCGTACGACATGGGGCCTTGCATTATAATGCAGAAACATGAGGTGATGGCGGCGTTTGAATGGCACAACAACGAGCCTCATCACGGTATCTCTGTGCATTTAAATTGCCATCGATAAAATGCAATTGTGTTTGTTGTCCAACATTGTAGCATAACCTCACCGCCACCATGGGGCACTCTGTTGACATCAGCAAACCGCTCGTCCACACAACGCCATACAATCGATCTGCCTGATACAGTTGAAACTGGGATTCATCTGTGAAGAGCACACTTCTCCAACTTGCCAGTGGACCATTGAAGGTGAGCATTTTCCCACTGAAGTCGGTTACGACGCCGAAGTGTAGTCAGGTTAAGACCCTGGTGAGGACGACGAACACGCAGATGAGCTTCCCTGAGACGGTTTCTGACAGTTTGTGTAGAAATTCTTCAGTTGTGCAAACCCACAGTTTCATCAGCTGTCCTGGAGGCTGGTCCCAGACAATCCCGCAGGTGAAGAAGCTGGATGTGGAGGTCCTGGGCTGGCGTGGTTACACGTGGTCTGCGGTTGTGAGGCCGGTTGGACGTACTACAAAAATCTCTAAAACAACATTGGAGGCGGCTTATGGTAGAGAAATGTCCATTCAATTCTCTGACCACAGTTCTGGTGGACATTCCTGCAGTCAGCATGCCAATTGCACACTCCCTCAAAACTTGAGACATCTGTGGCATTGTGTTGTGTGACAAAACTGCACATTTTAGAGTGCACAAGGAGAACCTGTGCAATGATCATGGTGTTTAATCAGCTTCTTGATATGCCACACCTGTCAGGTGGATGGATTATCTTGGAAAAGGAAAAATGGTCACTAACAGGGATGTAAACAAATTTGTGCACACAATTTGAGAGAAATACACTTTTTGTGCATATAGAACATTTCTGGGATCATTTATTTCAGCTCATGAAACATGGGACCAACACTTCACATGTTGCGTTTATATTTTTGTTCAGTGTATAAACAACTGACAGCAGATTCACTGGCTGAAATGGTCAATTGCAATGGTCAGCATTGGTCGTCCACAGATACCCTATACTAAAGTCTATCCTGTTACCCCCTCTAAACCCTTCTACAGTGACTGTGGTGTACCTACTACCCACCTGTTGGGCAAAGCCCTGGAAGAGCTGCTCCATGTCTGCAGCCAGATCTTTGTGCAGACAGCTGAAGGCCCCCAGCATACCCCAGAGCAGGGTGAGGGCCAGGCCATTGAACTGGGGTAGCTCGTTGAGGAGCAACGTGTTGATGGTCTTGTAGGTGTTTGCCACCGCCTGCTCATCGTAGCTCAGACTGGGCTTCTCTTCGATCAGCTCGTAGTCCAGCAGCTTGTCCAGGCGCTTACGGATCAGGTTACGAGGCCCCGCCAGCAGTTCTCGAAGGGCACAGAGGGGCTTGTGGACCAACGTCCTCATCCTCTTCTCCTGGAAATGGAGTGGGGGATGGGGAGAGAAAGAGGGAAATATTAGGGAATAGAGAGTGGGGGAGGGCGATGGATAGAGGCGTGAGGTCCAGACAGTGCAATCTGAAGCCTGAAGGACATGTGGGAAAGTGAAACACGACCATGGGCGTAATTCAATAAAGATGGTCTGTCCGCCCACCCAACTTATTTTCTGATGCCCATTGTTGTAGCACGCATAACAAAGTGGTACTTTGGCTTGACTCACAAATGTAGGAAGTATCCATTGTCTCAATGCTGTTGTGATTTCCTTGTAGCATATAGCAGGCTTCTCACCGTCCATGTCAAGATCAAACTCCTCCGGTCGACAGCTAAGGAATCTCTGTAATAGAACGGTGGAAGAAAAGATGCCACATAAACTATATTTAGACACGGGGAAACGCAAACAGAAAACTGAGGTAGTCGTCAGAAATGCATGGTTTATGACAGGCAGTGGCTGTTTTACAGTGGGGAGGGTCTGCATTCAAATAGGTGCGGCAATGTGAAGGAGGCTGAAAACTTAAACAGATTTTCTTACAAATTCTTTACATTTTCAAATGCTCACCACTGAAACATTAGCCAAGTAGTTGTAGTTGACAGCTGGTGAGGAGGATTACTGATCCAACAGTGCTCATTATTTAGTGAGACGAGGACGCCAAGCTAGAAGTGAATCTAAAGGGATTGGGCACTAATTGTATGTTGAGTGGAAAGCCAGGTGTAAACAAAGTGATTCCAATGCTGTCATGGTGATCTTACTCTGGTCTCCACGGCAAAGGGACCGGGTTTACAAAAGCTCACCTGCAGATGGCTGAGATACGCCTCCACATTTTCATGTAGCACGGCGATACCATTTTCAAGGAGATAGAAAAAGCCCTCCAAGGCATCAAACTCCTCATCAACCAACTGGAATTGAACCGAGGGAAGTTATTAACAGAAAATTCAATACATTTTTACAGAGATTTAAATAAGAATGTTCTACCATCCATTGCTAAAAAGAGACCCAGAGCTTTCAGTTTGTGACTTGATGAATAATGTCTAAAAAATTTCGCAAGGGAATACTCATAACCACGTGACATGCCACCAGCATAGCACGTGTCATTGTATTCAACTACTCTCTACATACTTTATGTAATAAATGCTCCCCGGAGGTGTGAATCAAGGTTTGAATACAGCGAGACCTTTTAAGAAGTAAACACTGGTCATGTCCTATGTTATCTCACAGCTTTTTCCATTCCCTATGTTTAATTATTAACCTAAAGTTGCTGAAGAAAGGGCGTGTAGTTTCATTTTATGGCTGAGTGAACCTAACAACAGGGACAGGTACGGAAAGTGCCTTACCTTTGGTGCAATCCCTGTCTCATGCTTGATGAACTGACTCAGCCTGGCAGTCTTCTTTGCGATGCTGTGGCTGTTCAGCCGATTTATCTTATCTCTTATCGTCAGGGTTTCCGTCTTCTTGTATTTGTCGGCTGTGACGAGAAGACAAGAAATTCTAATATGGGTGTTCAGGAAAAAAAAAAAAAAAAAGTGAAGGTAATGCCCACAATCTATCAATATCCTTGGTCTGAATAGTAAAACCAAATCATAGGATATGATTACAAGAACGTGATAGCTAGCATGCGTCCTCACCAACTTCTCGGAAGCGTTTGTACTCATTGATCCTGCAGTTGAGGGCTACGGCGGTGTGGGCAGTCTGCTCCAGGAGAGAGTAGGCCGGGTGCCCAGGGTCTGTATGTTTCATGATGGTCTGGAGGAGAAGAGGGTAGCGAGCGATCCTTTGGACTGGCATCACCAGGAAGAAGCTCAGAGAGGTAGCATTCACCTCTGGCCTGTACATAACATAGTCTAAATTAGTCTTTCTAGATTTGTAATGTGAGAAAGCTGGATTTCGACATCCGTAAAACAATAAAAATGGGGTGGGATATTAAGGGCAATTTCAGTATTGTATTTCAAATGGACAATAGAGACAATATATGGTACGAACAGGAATGCAGAAAGTAAGACAAAAGGTACATTCACCTCTTGCCTGTATCACCACATACTTTGACAATACTGAAGGATGAACATTGTATTTCAATGTGACACTAGGGTCAAAGTTAGCCTGGTCCCAGATCGGTTTGTGCTGTACCCTATTGGGTGTTTGGCATGAAAACGACCATAGATTTGGGGCCAGGATAGGAACAGAAACGCAGTAGGGTAGCAAGCACGGTTGGAACAGGAATGCAGAGAGAACGAGAGATAAACGTACGCTGAGGACTTGATGACTTTCACCATCTCAGTCCACAGGGGTTCTTCCTGTTTGTAGCTGTTCTCTAACGCTGTGACGTTGTTGTAGTTGGACAGGTACTCCTTGTAAGCTGACTCTATGTCTGTTGATAGACTGAGGAAGGCGTCACCTGAAGGGAATATGAATCAAGTATTTATGATGTGACGTAAATGTACATTTATGCCTCCCAGGCGGGTCCTTTATCCGTCCCCATGGAGCGTTGCTAAAGTGATTTGTCACATGCTCCGAATACAACAGGCGTAGACTTTCCTGTGAAATGCTTACTTACGAGCCCTTTCCCAATAATGCAGAGATTTAACAAGTGATATCAACAAGGGATCATAGCTTTCACCTGGATTCACCTGATCAGTCTGTGATAGAAATGTTTTCTACACTCAAGTGTATATTTGTCTCTCTAGCCATTCTTGCAGGTTAGATCTCTGCAGAAAAGATGAATGTTTGAACGCCTAGCCGTCCAGCTGCTGAGCGAGGTCAACCAAATAATGGAAAAAAGGAACTCTGACACACCGGCACTCTTGTTTACTCTACATTGAAATATAGCAGGGCAAACAAGGTCGCAACAGAGTGGGAGTTTGTTTTTCCCATTATTTAGCTGACCTCTCCAAGCAGCTTGACTGCAAGGTGTACTGTAGTGTTTGGTTTGCAACACCATGGTGGGAAATGTGCTAATAGGCTTTTAATACATGCAGGCATGTAGTACACATAAAGAGAAGCAGCTGGTATCAATAGTCCTGTGAAATAGAGGTGGTTGACGTGAGCCTATTCTTGAATAGTCCCATAGAATTAGTAGGTGGGGTGGTGCAGGTGTGAATATATTACTAAGTACCTGTGAGGAAGAATCACTAGGTGTGATAGTGTATGTTTGAGGTGTGAAGGTAGCCCGCCATGGTAACAGTCCTGCAGTACTGCTCCTGTATGGCTCAGCATGGCGCTTGCAATGCCAAGAATGTGGGTTCAAATGATTTTGATCAAATAATCTGCTAAACGGCATATATTATTATTATTATTATTGTATTGTTGCTACTTACACAGGGTCTCCAGGAAGAGAGGATCATGGGGTGTGACCTGCTTCTGGTCCAGGAGGCTGAGGAGGCGTCCTGACACATCAATCACCTCCTCTATGTACATGAACATGCTGTCCAGGTTAGGCAGCTGAGGCTGTGGTGGGGAGGAAGGTACACCATTTATCATACCGACTTTACTTCTCCACAAAGGGCATCATTCACCCACCACTACACTACCCCCTCCTCCTATCCATCTTTCTATCCCTTCTCTCTCTCCATCTACCCCCTGTCTCTCACCCTCTGCATCCTCCTCCCGTCCGTCCACCAACATTAGCCCTCCTCATCATTACCACTGGCTGATGCATAGACAGGCTAGCCTTCCACCCCATAAAATGTGATTTCATCCTGTTTTTACCAGACTCCCATTTCAAGCACAGCCTTCTATTCAAATACATTCGATGATATGGTCATTTAAATACCTTCAGAAACAGGAAAGGAAATAAAGCATGGTGCTTCAAGATAACCATTCCTTAGAGATATGTCTATTGACTTTAGACCCACTAGGGTCCATAGTTTTCACCGGTCAAGTCACATGGTCAGGAAACTCCTAGCCCTGTGCAGCGGTGCAGTAGAAGTACCTGGAGTTTCTGCAGGTTGCTCCTGATGGTGCAGGTGCAGACCTGGAGGAGTCTCAGGTAGTTCCTCTCGGTGTAGACCATCTCCTCTGTAGCCAGGAGCTGCCTCTGAGCCTCTCTCTCAGCCCTCTCCTTGGCAGCAGCCTCCTCAGCCTTCTCTGAGGCATCCTCTGCTGGCGCCTCCACAAACACTGACATCTTTGATAACAGCGAGAGACATATAGGGTCCTCCTCTGTGTCCACTGCCTCACACTCATCCGCTGTTCCTTCGCTCTCCTCCGACCTCTTCTCTCTGGCCTCAGCTCTGGGACTAAGAGAAGGAGTATGGTTTCGGGGAGCTGGGGGAGCCAGGGTTGGGGTAGTTGGCTCAGCCCTCACTGGGCTTTCCATGCTGAGTCTGTGTCTGTCAGAGAAATGGGGGGTTAGCTCCATGTGGGGCCTGAGGTCTTTATCCCACCCAGTAGTAGCAGCCAGTGGCAGGGCTATTATAGTGGGTCTGAATGGCTTATACTCTGCATTGTTTCCTGTCCTTTGAGCTGGAACACCATGTGTTCGCACAACATGGGCCTGCTTTTACAAAGCTGTTGCTGCTAAAGCAATTTCCATTTTGAGCAGATTTCAATCAATCAATGTAATAAGGTTTACAGTGCCTTGAGAAAGTATTCAAACCCCTTGGCTTATTCCACATTGTTGTGTTAAAGCCTGAATTCAGAATGTATTAAATTGATTCTTTATCACCCATCTACACACAATACCACATAGAAAGTGAAAACATGTTTTTAGAAGTGTTTGAACATTTATTAAAAAAGAAATACAGAAATATCAAATTTAGGTACTCAACCCAGAGTCAATAGTTTGTAGAATCACCTTTAGCAGCGATTACTGCTCTGAGTCTTTCTGGGTAGGTCTCTAAGAGCTTTCCACACCTGGATTTGTGCAACATTTGCCCATTATTCTTTTCAAAATGATCAAGCTCTGTCAAATTGGTTGTTGATCATGGCTAGACAACCCTTTCCAAGTCATGCCATAGATTTTCAAGTAGATCTAAGTCAAAACTGTAACTCGGTCACTCAGTAATATTCACTGTCTTATTGGTAAGCAACTCCAGCGTAGATTTGGCCTTGTGTTTTAGGTTATTGTCCTACTGAAAAGGTGAATTCATCTCCCAATGTCTGGTGGAAAGCAGACTGAACCAGGTTTTCCTCTAGGAATGTGCTTAGCTCCATTCCATACATTTTTGTATCCCAAAGATCTCCCCAGTCCTTAATAAAGGGAAATGTCACAATTTTTCCAACTTCATCATCTCCAGCACCACCCAACATAAACATGTGAAAATTGCACGTTTCAAAGTTTTGTAGTAAAAAAAAGAGAGGAATTGCCTATTAATTGGTGGATGTCATTGTAAACAGCTTTCTTACTCTTTTTTTTACTACAAAAACATAGAGACGCGCCATTTTCACATAATATGTTGATGTTGGGGTGGTGATGGAGATTACGTTTCCTTTAATGATTACAAGCATACCCATAACATGATGCAGCCACCACTATGCTTGAAAAATATGGAGAGCAGTACTCAGTAATGTGCTGTATTGTATTTGTCCCAAACATAACACTTTGTATTTAGAACAAAAAGTGAATTGCTTAGCCATATTTTTAGCAGTATTACTTTAGTGCCTTGTTGCAAACAGGATGCATGTTCTGGATTATTTTTTATTCTGTACGCCTTCCTTTTCACTCAGTCAATTAGGTTAGTATTGTGGAGTAACTACAATGTTGTTGATCCATTCTCAGTTCTCTAATCACAGCCATTAAACTCTGTAACCGTTTTAGTCACCATTGGGCTCATGGTGAAATCCCAGAGTGTTTACCTTCCTCTCCGGCAACTGAGTTAGGAAGGATGCCTGTATCTTTGAAGTGACTGGGTGTATTAATACACCATCCAAAGTGTAATTAATAACTTCACCATGCTCAAAGGGATATTCAATGTCTGCTTTTCTTTTTACACATCTTCTGTACCAATAGGTGCCCTTCTTTGCGAGGCATTGGAAAAACCTACCTGGTCTGTGGTTGAATCTGTGTTTGAAATTCACTGCTCGACTGATGTACCTTACAGATAATTGTATGTGTGGGGTACAGAGATGAGGTAGTTATCCAAAAATCATGTTAAACACTATTATTGCCCACAGAGTGAGTCCATGCAACTTAAGCACATTATTATTATTATTATTATTAAGGCTTGCCATAAATTATGGTGTATTGTGTGTAAACCAGTGACAAAAAATCTCAATTTAATCTATATAAATTCAGGCTGTAACATAAAATGTGGATGAAGTCAAGGGGTGTGAATACTTTCTGAAGGCACTATAGCTGTTTAAAATGCAAGCACTCTCTTTGACTCACTCATGTTATGGGAATACTGACTAGAAATGTGTGGAGGGACAGTCAGTGGTTGTGATTCAGCAGCAAAATTACGTAAAAAATCTTGACTTAGCTGTGATTCACCACTGAACAAAAGTTATCAAAACAAAGTGATCTACCTAATGAGTCATACTGTTAATTAATAAGGTGGATAGAAATACAGACATTACATACATAGACACACCACCATAACAAAACAGGTCTCTGGATTACTAGTTTAATAATCCAACATCAACAACAACAACCTCACCTCAAGCTGAAAATATCAGGTTCTCAGTGACAGTGCCAGCAGAAAACAACCATTAAAGCGTATTACCTTGAGAAGAGGCCTGGGATCAGACGCAGCAGGGCTCGCTGGCCAAAGGATCGTGCTGCGGTTGTTGCAGTCGAGTGCCTGGCAAACACACCAACATAGAGAGACTGGTGTAACTTTCTCCACTGACTCACTCACTAACAAAGCTGTGCCTCATGTGGCATGGGTGTGTGTGTGTGGAGGCTTGTGGGGGAATGGGGGATGGGAGGGTCAGCGGCATGGGATGTTTGTTGGGGTAAAGTGGAAGGCAGAGAGGGAGGAGGTTGTAGGCTTTTAGCAGTGTGGAAAGGCCTGAGCGCACACAGCACATATCCTCTCTGTGCTGAATAAGCTGATTGACTGCAGCAGCCGGTGAAAAGGAAGTAACGCCTGCTCAGGAAGAAGCTCATTGGCTGGCACCCATTCAAGAAGAAAGGCTGGCCCGCCAGTAGAGACAGCACCATGCCGATTGATGTTTTCTCACAGGAAACAAAAGCTCAAAGGGAATTCAATGCCAATTGCCACCCAAGTAATTGTAAAGATTTTCCACCTGTAAGAATTTAGAAATATGTGGATGTCTGAGTACAAGACAAAATCATATGGAGTTTACAGTAAATGTTTATCTTAAGGGTGATGAAATTTGTCAGTTATTTACAGAGAAACAATTCAACTAACAAACATTTCAGGCCCAACAAGGAACTCACAAGCATTGAAAGAAAATGGGTCTGAGTTGATAACATTGGAACTCGGCCAAGGAATGCTGCGTAATTTGATTAATTAATAGTTCAGTCATCATTGTGATGACTTGTAGTTGTTAAACAAGTACAGGTGATGATAACTCATTGCTAATTTTACAACAGGAAACAGCAATAACCTTACCCATGTGTTAAAATTTAAATATTCCATTAACCAGGGAGGAAACTTGGATTCCAGGGATAGCAGGATACTGAATGGCTGATGGGTCGGTCCTAATGACCAGAGGATAAAAATATGTTTCACACTAAATATCCTCCACTCATCACATCATAATTATCTTCCTTTTTACTTTGTTTAGGTCATGGCCCATTTCAATGTATAGTATAGCAGATTGTAGAAGAATTACAGTAGGCCTACTACTTATACAGCAGTAGATTGTAGTACTAGTATACAGTTGAAGTCGGAAGTTTACATACACCTTAGCGAAAAACATTTAAACTCAGTTTGACACAATTCCTGACATTTAATCCTAGTAAACATTCCCTGTCTAGGTCAGTTAGGATCACCACTTTATTTTAAGAATGTGAAATGTCGGAATAACAGTAGAGAGAATTATTTATTTCAGCTTTAATTTCTTTCATCACATTCAGGTCTGCCCACAAATTGTCTATAGGGTTGAGGTCAGGGCTTTGTGATGGCCGCTCCAATACCTTGACTTTGTTGTCCTTAAGCCATTTTGCCACAACTTTGGAAGTATGCTTGGGGTCATTGTCCATTTGGAAGACCCATTTGCGACCAAACTTTAACTTCCTGGCTGATGTCTTGAGATGTTGCTTCAATATATCCAAATAATTTTCCTTCCTCATGATGCCATCTATTTTGTGAAGTGCACCTGTCCTTCCTGCAGCAAAGCACCCCCACAACATGATGCTGCCACTCCCGTGCTTCACGGTTGGGATGGTGTTCTTCGGCTTGCAAGCCTCTCCCTTTTTCCTCCAAACATAACAATGGTCATTATGGCCAAACAGTTCTATTTTTGTTTCATCAGACCAGAGGACATTTCTCCAAAAAGTACGATCTTCGTCCCCATATGCAGTTGCAAACCGTAGTCTGGCTTTCTTTAATGGCAGTTTTGGAGCAATGGCTTCTTCCTTGCCGAGCGGCCTATCAGGTTATGTCGATATAGGACTCGTTTTACTGTGGATATAGATACTTTTGTACCTGATTCCTCCAGCATCTTCACAAGGTCCTTTGCTGTTGTTCTGGGACTGATTTGCACTTTTCACACCAAAGTATGTTCATCTCTAGGAGACAGAAAGCATCTCCTTCCTGAGCCGTATGACGGCTGCGTGTCTCATGGTGTTTATACTTGCGTACTATTGTTTGTACAGATGAACGTGGTACCTTCAGGCACTTGGAAATTGCTCCCAAGGATGAACCAGACTTGTGGAGGTCTTGGCTGATTTATTGTGATTTTCCTATGAAGTCGAGCAAAGAGGCACTGAGTTTGAAGGTAGGCCTTGAAATACATCCACAGGTACACCTCCAATTGACTCAAATGATGTCAATTAGACTAATCAGAAGCTTCTAAAGCCATGACATCATTTTCTGGATTTTTCCAAGCTGTTTAAAAGGCACAGTCAACTTAGTGTGTCAACTTCTGACCCACTGGAATTGTGATACAATTAATTATAAGTGAAATAATCTGGCTGTAAACAATTGTTGGAAAAATTGCTTGTGTCATGCACAAAGTAGATGTCCTAACCGACTTGCCAAACTATAGTTTGTTAACAAGAAATTTGTGGAGTGGTTGAAAAACGAGTTTTAATGATTCCAACCTAATTGTATGTAAACTTCCGACTTCAACTGTAAGTAGTAGATTGAATACTTCCAGAAGGCACTGTATGTTGGTAGCCAGAGTCCTTGACTTTTTCCACATGGTTACAGTCTTATTGTAAAATTGATTAAATAATTTCCCCCCCTGTCAATCTACATACAATACCCCATAATGACAGCAAAAACAGGATTTTAGAAATGTTTGCGAATGTATTTTAAAGAAATTACGGAAATATCACATTTACATAAGTATTCAGACCCTTTACTCAGTACTTTGTAGAAGCACCTTTGGCAGCAATTACAGCCTTGAGTCTTCTTGGGTATGATGCTACGAGCTTGGCACACCTGTATTTGGGGAGTTTCTCCCATTCTTCTATGCAGATCCTCTCAAGCTCTGTCAGGTTGAATGGGGAGCGTTGCTGCACAGCTATTTTCAGGTCTCTCCAGAGATTTTCGATCGGGTTGAAGTCTAGGCTCTGGCTGGGCCACTCAAGGACATTCAGAGACTTGTCTCGAAGCTACTCCTGTGTTGTCTTGGCTGTGTGCTTAGGGCTGTTGTCCTGTTGGAAAGTGAACCTTAACTCCAGTCTCAGGTCCGGAGCAGGTTTTCATCAAGGATCTCTCTGTACTTTGCTCCGTTCATCTTTCCCTCGATCCTGACTAGTCTCACAGTCCCTGCCACTGGAAACCATGCTTCAGCGTAGAGATGGTGCCTGGTTTCCTCCAGAAGTGATGCTTGGCATTCAAGCAAAATAGTTCAATCTTGGTTTCATCAGACCAGAGAATCTTGTTTCTCATGGTCTGAGAGTCTTTAGGTGCCTTTTGTCAAACTCCAAGCGGGCTGGCATGTGCCTTTTAGAATGATGGACGTGAATGTGTTCTTGGGGACCTTCAATGCTGCAGACATTTTTTGGTACCCTTCCCCAGATCTGTGCCTCGACACAATCCTGTCTCAGAGCTCTGCAGACAATTCCTTTGACCTCAAGGCTTGGTTTTTGCTCTGACATGCACTGTCAACTGTTGGACCTTATATAGACAGGTGTGTGCCTTTCCAAATCATGTCTAATCAATTGAATTTACAACAGGTGGACTCCTGTTGTAAACATCAAGGATAATCAATGGACACAGAATGCACCTGAGCTCAATTTCGAGTCTCATAGCCAATGGTCTGAATACTTATGTACATAAAGTATTTTTTATTATTAGGTTTCATAAATTTGCTACTTTTTTTTAAAACTGTTTTTGCTTTGTCATTATGGGGTATTGTGTGTAGATTGCTGAAGATGTAATTTATTTAATCAATTTTAGAATAAGGCTGTAATGTAACAAAATGTGGAAAAAGTCAAGGGGTCTGAATACTTTCCAAAGGCACTGTACATCTAATAAATTCACATTTTATTTTCCAAAAGTGTACATAGATTAAACGTGTAGTTTGAGGGTTCTTTCAATGGTGGATGGATGACTCACATTTATGTTACATTATAACACAGTGCAAAGCGACAGTAATTAAGTATCTAATTAGGCTACAGCCGCCTAACATGAATTATTGAAAAAAGAAAGTGAAACAGACCTTTGAAGCAACAGTTTCTACATGAGCACTAGTCAGATTGTTACACCAGATAATGCGTTTTAACCAAAGATCTTTGTTATCCATTACTGGGAGTTATAGGTTAGGTACTGTTTGATGTAGCACAGAACATTTTTGACCAGCCCTGGTGATACTATCTTCGTTCTCAAATCGGTCAAACATGCATCATCTAAAATGGTCTGTCTTGTTTCTGGCGGGGTGTCCGCGTCCCGTTGCAGGGCAACCCCAAGGCAACAAATGGAGACGTGAAGAAATGTTTCTCGGAATTGGCCAGGCCTCCAAGTTGGTCAATCAGCTTGCCTCTGAGATAACCATGTCCATAAATCCATTTGACACAGGTGTTGTTGAGTGTATCATCCTTATAAGGGCATCTACTAAATTACTAAAATATAAAAAAAATCTATTGCGGACCCTTTTTTTGGGGGGGGGGGGGGGGGGTTGCAATTCATACTTGACTGTTACACAAAGAGGATTTGGATTTCGACTCACACAGCCACAGATTCAACATTAGCTGGCTGTCTCCTTACCTAACATTACGTGTGTACGCCATCTGTTGAATATGGCCGGTGTCAGTTAACGTCTGCAAAAAAAGCATAATCAAATTGTTTCCAGCTGGGCTGGTTTGGCTGTTTTCATGTTATCCAGATGTAAACAAATCGTCGTCCAGAGCGCCATGTGTGCACTCCGAGGGCGAAACGAGATGGGTGGGGCTTAAGCTTAAGAGGGTGTGAACGATGCTGAATGGGTGTAGACAAAGAAGAGCTCTTCACTAGATACCAAAACATTCAAAGGCCATTTTCTCAAAAGTGAGTTTACAAGTTGATCAACTTCCAAAGCAGAATTACTTTCCCATTGTTCCTCAAAAGCAGTGTATGATATACCATTTTGTAGCTCTGAATCTCTACTTTTAGCCAATGTAAAAATCACCATTTCAAATTTTGCTACATAAGACCGAATCCAGGTGGTGAGTCACAGAGTTGCAAAGAAAAAGCCACATCTCAGACAGGCCAATAAAAAGAAAAGATTAAGATGGGCAAAATAACACAGACACTGGACAGAGGAACTCTGTCTAGAAGCCCAGCATCCCGGAGTCGCCTCTTCACTGTTGACATTGAGACTGGTGTTTTGCTGGTACTATTTAATGAAGCTGCCAGTTGAGGACTTGTGAGGCGTCTGTTTCTCAAACTAGACACTAATGTACTTGTCCTCTTGCTCAGTTGTGCACCGGGGCCTCCCACTCCTCTTTCTATTCTGGTTAGAGCCAGTTTGCACTGTTCTGTGAAGGAAGTAGTACACAGCGTTATACGAGATCTTCAGTATCTTGTCAACTTCTCACATGGAATAGCCTTCATTACTCAGAACAAGAATAGACTGACGAGTTTCAGAAGAAAGTTCTTTGTTTCTGGCCATTTTGAGCCTATACTCTAACCCACAAATGCTGATGCTCCAGATACTCAACTAGTCTAAAGGCCAGTTTTATTACTTATTTAAATAAGAACAACAGTTTTCAGCTGTGCTAACATAATTGAAAAATGATTTTCTAATGATCAATTTGCCTTTTAAAATAATAAACTTGGATTAGCTAACACAACATGCCAGTGGTTGCTGATAATGGGTAGATATTCAATTTTTTAAAAAGTCTGCCGTTTCCAACTACAATAGTCATTTACAGCATTAACAATGTCTACACTGTATTTCTGATGAATTTGCTGTTATTTTAATGGACCAAATTATTATTTTTTTTAATAATAAAGCCTTTTCTTTAAAAAACAAGGACATTTCTAAGTGACCCCAAACTTTTCAACGGTAGTGTATATTTTTTTTAAAGGTAAATTACTACACACCTTTATAGGGTTAGTGTTCCCACACGGCCATATCTCCATGTTACAGTGCTGGTTTAGACAGATGGAACACATAGGCCGCCACCTTTACCTAAACATCATACTGTTACCATGGTTACTCCATGGATTTTCAGTCTGACTAAAAAAGACGCAGTAGTCTCTGCAAGCCAGAATGTTGAATAAAATTATTTTTACACTTACTTTGCCGGATCTACATGCTGTTGGTTCTTTTGGCAGCAAAAGGTAGAGATAGAGTATCCACAGGAAAGTGTTTTCTACCCAACTTTTTGCGGCCCCGGTAGGTTCTGTCGTTTGTATTTTCTCTTGACGCATTGCATGTCATGCACAATATGTAAACCATAGTCGAATGTAACCAAACTTGGTCTACTGAAGCACGTTTCCTCGCAATTACCTGAAAGTGTTTGCTGTTTGGTCTGCGGTTCAGCTCTGCCATATTGTGTCACGTGCGAATTTCATCAATATTGAAAATACAAACTGATCATTGGCAATTTTATCATGTAAATCTTGGTGGAGCACAAAAGAAAAAAAAGTGGGATGCATGCCAGCAAAGCCACTACACAACAACACATTAATTGCACTATAACGGTGACAAACGGTGCCCGCAAACTGTTAGGGCCTAAATAAAGCTGTCCCAACAGCAGAGACCCAACATCTTACCACTGCTACACCTGGCTTTCAGCAGAGCCTTGTCTGGCAGCAAAACTGTTCATACAGCATCATTTACTGCCTTTTAAAAAAACATAGCAGATATGACTGACTTGCTTAAACAAATGTGGTTTTCACTGACTATGGAGATGTACAAACTATGGAATAAGGGGATGACAAGCGGATAAGAGGCAATCTTTAATTTTGATTAGGACATTAATGAGCGAGCGACGATGGACGTAGTCAATATAACTATTTGTTCAGCACTTTTGAAATGTACAGTGACAGAATTCAGAACATGGGCCGTTCTTACAGTGTACTCCCTGTACAACAAGTCAGAACCTTAGGACAAATAAAGGGGGCATATAGACAGAAAATGAAAGCTCTTACAATATTCGATGATCACATTTCTCTAAAACAGGTTATAGGCTACATGTGCACCACCAAGTTATAACAGTAGGTGAAATTAAGAGGTGAAAATAGACCAAATTACTAGGGTGCGGCACATTGAACGCCGTTTGGGTCTTTGCGTGTCAAAAAAGATACACGTTAAAAAAGGTTTTAATTTGACACGTCAAATAACAATTCTATTATAGAATGTTTTGTGTGCTAAATTTGCACGTGCCACCACTACTATCAAAGCTATACAAAAAAAGTTTGCAAACAAGCACACACCGGCCACGAATGATGTGTTTACAATACATCGTTGGTGAAAATAGACCAAATTATTTGGGTGAGGCACATGGGCTACTAACAGCTTACTACACAACATATACCGTAAATTCTGGACTATAAGCCGCAACTTTTTTCCCACGCTTAGAACCTCACGGCTTAAACAATGATGCGGCTAATATATGGATTTTTCCCGCTTTCAATTTTTTTTCTTCCAAAAAAACACATTCTGTGACGTGCTCAGTTTTTTGCCGGCATGAAGCTTTCATTAGACCAATGAAATTGCCGAACGGGTTAAGGTCAAACAACTTTTTTGTTTACTGTTTAGATTAAATCGAGCGCTCTCAAACTTCCCATCATTCTGATTACGGTAGTCATTTTGTCACCCTCATCATGGCAAAGACACGGAGAAATGCATATCATGCAGCTTTCAAGTTGAAGGCGATTGATCTGGCTGTTGGAAAAGGAAATAGAGCTGCTGCACGAGAGCTTGTTCTTAATGAGTCGATGATAAGACGTTGGAAACAGCAGCGTGAGGAATTGACTCAGTGCAAAAAGACAACTAAAGCTTACTACTCATTTTTTATTACAAGCCGTTTTTCGTTAAAGCCTATTTATTTTTGTTACAAGCCGTGTTTCGTTAAAGCCTGTGTAAAGTTCATTTGTTTCAATGTACCGGTAGGCACCTGCGGCTTAAAGACATGTGCGGCTTATTTATGTTCAAAATAAAAATTAAAAATTAAATTCAGTGGGTGCGGCTTATATTCAGGTGCACTTAATAGTCCAGAAATTACGGTAGTATTACTTTCTAAGCTACAGTATACATATCTCCCTTGCATTTTACATAATTTATGCAGCAGCATACAAGACATTTTTGGACTCACCTTATGAAGGTGGCGCAGCCGGTCCTTTGTGGGCAAATTTTGTCATCAAACGGTCATCAAAGTCTGGCTTCTCTGGATTTATGGTGGGAACTCTGGGGGGGGGGGTAAAAACACAGCCACTCCATTGAATCGTTAGTGGTTGCTTTGCAATGCTTGCAGTTAGCCACTGACTCCTTCCAGACACAATTATTGTTGAAATTTTTCCAACTTGTGTAATCTTTATGTCCAATAGCCGATGAGCATGATACATTTTATCTATCATTTCTCTTCATATGACAAGGATTAAAAGGATTTTCCAGTAGATTGTCGACTTGATTCATGATGATGACTGCTAGCTAAGACTTTGAAAGTGAGATGGCAAAAATGTGGTGCTCAAATCAGGTGGGGTTCTGCCCTGAATGACGGGTCGCCACTGAAACTGATATACAGACAAGCCTGGAGGCTGCTGAGGGCAGGACGGCTCATAATAATGGCTGGAGTGGAGCGTAATGGCTGGAATCATTCCATTGACTCCATTTCAGCCATTATTATGAGCCAACCTTCCCTCAGCAGCCTCCACTGAGACCAGTGTACTGAAGGTCGGGTTGATAACACTTCCCTGTGGATATTTTGTTTCAGATTACCTCAGAAATAGGGACAAAAATCGGCAGGTAAATTAAGTTGAAATGAAGTTTGTTCAACATTCTGACTTGTAATGGGACTGTTCGGGAATGCTGAGCCTTACATGCTGACCAAACCGTTCGCGTATGTGCCATCAGGACATGCAGGTTGAAATATCAAAACAAACTCTGAACCAATTATATTCATTTGGGGACAGATCAAAAAGCATGAAACATTTATTGCAATTTAGCTAGCTAGCTTGCTGCTGCTAACTAATTTGTCCTGGGATATAAACATTGGGTTGATATTTTACCTGAAATGCACAAGGTCCTCTACTCTGACAATTAATCCACAGATAAAACAATAAACCGAATTCGTTTCTCATCATCTCTCCTTCCTTCAGGCTTTTTTTTCTTCTTTACGGTGCATTACCCGACTGGAGTGTGGATGTCAGTTCATCTTTCAATCACCCACATGGGTATATGCTCCTAAAAACCAATGAGGAGATTTGAGAGGCGGGACTTGCAGCGCGTTGCGCATCACAAATAGAACCAAGTTCTATTTTAGCGCCTGGCCACGTAGACGCTCGCGAGCGTGTAAATACTTCACTCTGATAAGAGGCAACCCCCACCTGTGCCAATTAGCCATCTAGCATGCTCCGAACACCTGTGTGTAAGCTAACTGTGGAGAAAATGTAGTTAGTCAACTGGAGACACAGTGTATGGATCTGTGCAAAACTGCAACATTAAGTGTATATTTATTATTTTAAATATTATTTCTTGCTGACATGAAAGATATGGGGCATATGTTTAGAAAACAATGAGACGTTTCCAAACGTTAAAACAGTGTTGGAATAGTAGTTTGTGGGAGACTAATGGCTAAAAACCCTACAGTACATAAGGAGAAGGGTTTTCGATAAGTAGCTATTCGAGCACAAGATGTAGGACTCCAACTGTTCACAGCACAACTAGAAGGTCAGCGCTCAGAGAGAAATCAAAGGGTGTCAGAGTGCGCTCAAAGCGTTGTCTTTTCTTTTTCCCAACGCAGTTAACCCAAAACCACACCCCGTTATTCAGAGGGCGTTCTACTACGCACCCATTGGCTAGCCAGCGTTGTCTCACTCACAGGTGATCAGCGCAGAGAGTGGCCTTCCAAGGTGAGGATGGAAAATGTAATATAACAATTAGCTACCTACCTTAATGCAGGCCTATTATTATCATCATCACGTTTGTTAACATTTGCCCATGTATTTATTTTCAGAGTTTCAATGAGTTGTCAAAATGTTTCAGAACTCTGCTGAATTTCCTCAATTGAACGTTGCTTACTATTTATAATTTCTCAAATATTTATTAGCTATTCAGTCGAATACGCTATGCTACAGCCATTGAATCGGTCTTTGAGCGTTAAGGGACGTTAATGGCTAGCTCGGTCCACGACATTGTTATATTTTTCAATCTTGAAATACAAGGGCAAACGTTATTAATCAGTGACTGAAATTTCGCGCTACGTGATATCCACTTCCGGACTTGGAGAGCGCCCCGCGGTTTTGGCTTAACTGCGTTGGGGAAAAGAAAGACGCGTTCAGACCGCACACTGTCCGCTCTGGCCAAGGAGTAGGGTTGCCGCGAACATTCTGAGCGTACAAGTCACAACTGTGGTCACGCACCCAAGATAACTGGCTAACGTTGGTTAGCTACTTCCAGACACAAATGAGAGAACACCTCACTCTGACCATTTTATTTGCCCTACTAGCAGAGCTGGTTAGCCTGTTATGTTATCTAGAGCGTTGGTGACTAACTGTGCTGCTGGCAACAATTGATTAACGCTTTTTGCCGATATTTACTGACGCTGACGATAGTCAATGGGTGTTGAGCATTCTTAAATTCATCCGTTATTATACACTTTGGCACCCCGACGAGAGTGTTCTGAAAACGGAGTAGATAGCCAGTTAATTTACCAGCGCATCCAAAATTGTCTTTACCCTAGGGGATTAAACAATCCTCTATAATATTGTGGAACTACTGTGCTATAAAGGGATCACATCGCTTTTAGAAGCTGTCACAAAACCCACGCTCACCTTAACACTTATTGTTCGTCTTTGAACCCTCATTCACCGGAGTGGTATACTACGAAGCAAGCTAGATCTACTCGGGCGTTTCTAAAGCCAGTTAGCTTCACATTGCAGATCAGTCTTCATCTGTACTAAGACCGTAGCTATTGCTCGTCTTAACTCCAGCAGGTTTATAACTGCGTATATGTTGCACGTGGCTAGTCGAATGCGAACTCTTCAATTAATACAACGCTAAACCATGCAGCCTGGTCTCATAGACTAAACGTAGCATAGTAAACTGAATCCGTGAACTTATAATAGTGTATTATACAACGGGTGGGTTGTATATAAAACCGCAAGTTGCGACCGGCTAAATCTATGACATTAAAATGCCTATTTACTCTGTTCCATCTGACTGCGGCAATCCACTGTCTCATCAGCCGAGGCAAGCAATTTATAAACTTAATCTCCACTATAAAAAGCACCGCTAGACAATATCTCACATTTCTTTTAGACTAACATTTAGTTTTCACCAGCGGAAGATTTGTATAAACCTTGCTGTCTGTCTCTCTGACATTTGCAACATTGTTTTAATATTCACATTTGATATCCATTCCATAGTAATGAAAAAAAAAAAAAAACATGTTGGGACGAGATAGACAGACAGGCAGGCAGCGTTTCTCATCCAGTCGAAATCATGAATCAACTGGCATTATTTTTATGGCTAGCGTTAGCCACCTAGTGAACGTTAGCATTACCCACCTAGCTAATGTTAGCGTTAGCCACCTAGCTAATGTTAGCCACAATATATTGGAATTCGTAACATATATGTTTTGCAAATTCAAAACATATTGTACGAATTGCAATTACTAACATATTACATAAATTGCAATTCTTAACATGTCATATGAATTGTAATACGTAACATAACGTATGAAATGGATGATGGATATTGTTGTGACATGAATACCATTAAGGCAATGACGATTATTTTATCAAATCAATTAACTACGTTTAAATGTTTACGTGATTAAATTAACCACGTAATAATTAACTTATTATCAATCTTGGGGCACCACGGGAAAAGTTTGTTTAATGAGTTCCCGTTTCTCGAATTAACTCAAGAATATCATAATATACCGTTATCATATTAGTCATCCATTAACCTGTTGGGGGTAGGGGGCAGTATTTACACGGCCGGATAAAAAACATACCCGATTTAATCTGGTTATTACTACTGCCCAGAAACTAGAATATGCATATAATTATTGGCTTTGGATAGAAAACACCCTAAAGTTTCTAAAACTGTTTGAATGGTGTCTGTGAGTATAACAGAACTCATATGGCAGGCAAAAACCTGAGAAGAGTCCTTACAGGAAGTGGCCTGTCTGACCATTCCTTGAGCTTCTTGCCTCTGTTTATTGAAGACTGAGGATCTTTGCTGTAACATGACACTTCCTACGGCTCCCATAGGCTCTCAGAAGGCGGGAGAGAGCTGAATGATGTAATTCCAGCCCCAGGCTGAAACACATTTGCGCTTTTGGCAAGTGGCCGATCAGAGGACAATGGGCTTAGGCGTGTGCACGAGTCGACCCCATGCTTTATTTTCTTTCGTCTTTTTACCTAAACGCAGATTCCCGGTCGGAATATTATCGCTTTTTTACGAGAAAAATGGCATAAAAATTGATTTTAAACAGCGGTTAACATGCTTCGAAGTACGGTAATGGAATATTTAGAATTTTTTTGTCACGAAATGCGTTGTGCTCATCACCCTTCTTTACCCTTTCGGATAGTGTCTTGAACGCACGAACAAAACGCCGCTGTTTGGATATAACTATGGATTATTTGGGACCAAACCAACATTGTTATTGAAGTAGAAGTCCTGGGAGTGCATTCTGACGAAGAACACCAAAGGTAATAACATTTTTCTTATAGTAAATCTGACTTTGGTGAGTGCTAAACTTGCTGAGTGTCTAAATAGCTAGCCCTGTGATGCCGGGCTATCTACTCAGAATATTGCAAAATGTGCTTTCACCGAAAAGCTATTTTAAAATCGGACATATCGAGTGCATAGAGGAGTTCTCTATCTATAATTCTTAAAATAATTGTTATGCTTTTTGTGAACGTTTGTAATTTAGTAAATCTTTTGTAAATTCACCGGAAGTTTGCGGGGGGTATGCTAGTTCTGAACGTCACATGTTAATGTTAAAAGCTGGTTTTTGATATAAATATGAACTTGATTGAACAAAACATGCATGTAATGTATAACATAATGTCCTAGGTGTGTCATCTGATGAAGATCATCAAAGGTTAGTGCTGCATTTAGCTGTCTTCTGAGTTTTTGTGACATTATATGCTAGCTTGAAAAATGGGTGTCTGATTATTTCTGGCTGGGTACTCTGCTGACATAATCTAATGTTTTGCTTTTGTTGTAATTCCTTTTTGAAATCGGACAGTGTGGTTAGATTAACGAGAGTCTTGTCTTTAAAATGGTGTAAAATAGTCATATGTTTGAGAAATTGAAGTAATAGCATTTCTAAGGTATTTGAATAACGCGCCTCAGGATTCCACTGGCTGTTACGTAGGTGGGACGATTTCGTCCCGCCGACCCTAGAGAGGTTAATTATTATTACCTCATATCAGTCTCATTATGAACGTCATTGACTTCAAATCTGCACGAACCCTAGTATGCATGATGATTCAGCGATACACAAATTGTCTTATTTATTTATTTACTAACTAACTAAATAATCACACAGAATTACATAAACACACACACAGGATAGATTATACGTTGATTACTAACATAATACAATGAAAGGTCCCTAGTGGACTAACCCGATATGACGGCATGTTCCACAATGAAAGGGGTGGGGAAAGAAAGAGCGGAAGAAGGAGAGACAAAGGAATTCAACTATCGTACATACAGATGAATAATATGTTCATTGTAAATATGGATATTTAACACCCTAACAACCACTCATTCGGATTTAGAAATGCAATGTACATATTTACGCTTACCATTTTCTGGTCTGGTAGAGTCTAACCATTTTACATGTTTAGCCACAGCTCCACACTTTCTGGTCTAGTAGTTTTAAACCATTTGTGACGTCCGGCTTACCGTCCGTATACTGGTCTAATGTACTTTTTGTTAGGAGTCCTTTTATAAGCACTCTGGAAAAAGGGGTGTTCCAACCTTTTGGCATTATGTCTGTGCTAACGTGGGCGTGGTTACTTTACATGAAAACAATATCATTTAGAAGGCTAAAATCACATTTCATCTTCTCACAAATAGTTTCATATTTAATCATATAAGTTTTACAACATTTAGATGTTACTCTGACATATACATTGTGATAGCTCTTAAAACCTCTCTTGGGTAGGAGGCAGTATTTTGACGTCCGGATGAAGAAGGTGCCCAGAGAAAACTGCCTGCTACTCAGTCCCAGAAGCTAAGATATGCATATTATTAGATAATATTATTAGATTTGGATAGAAAACACTCTGAAGTTTCTAAAACTGTTTGAATGATGTCTGTGAGTATAACAGAACTCATATGGCAGGCAAAAACCTGAGAAAGAATCCAACCAGGAGGTGTGGAAATCTGAGGTTTGTAGTTTTTCAAGTGATTCCACTAGATGTCAACAGTCTTTAGAACGTTGTTTCATGCTTCTACTGTGAATGGGAAGAGAATAAGAGGTCTTGGAATCAGATGACTGAGAAAATGACATGAGCTCAGTGGTGCACGCTCCCATGAGAGTTAGCTGTGTTCCTTTTCTTTTTTGAAGACAAAGGAATCGTCCGGTTGGAATATTATGGAAGATTTATGATAAAAACATCCTAAAGATTGATTCTATACATCGTTTGACATGTTTCTACGAACTGTAATATAACTTTTTTGACTTTTCGTCTGAATTTACTGCGCGAGCACAGTGGATTTGGATTACTCAACTGAACGTGCGAACAAAATGGAGGTATTTGGACATAAAGGATGAACTTTATCGAAACAAATGAACATTTATTGTGGAACTGGGATTCCTGGGAGTGCATTCCGATGAAGATCATCAAAGTAAGTAGATATAAGTTAATATTTATAATGCTATTTCTGAGTTTTGTTGACTCCACAAAATGGCGGGTTTGGTTTTGTGACTGAGCGCTGTACTCAGATTATTGCAAAGTGTGCTTTCGCTGTAAAGCGTGTAATGTTCAGAAATGTTTTGCCTCCCAAAACTTCCGGTGAATGAGCACATCAAAATCTGACACAGCGGTTGAATTAAGGAGAAGTGTATCTATAATTCTTTGAATAACAGTTCAATATTTTATCAACGTTTATGATGAGTATTTCTGTAAATTGATGTGCTCATTTACCGGAAGTTTTGGGAGGCAAAACATTTCTGAACACTACACGCCAATGTAAAATGGGGTTTTTGGATATAAATATGAACTTTATCGAGCAAAACATACATGTATTGTGTAACATGAAGTCCTATGAGTGCCATCTGATGAAGATCATCAAAGGTTAGGGATTAATTTTAGCTGTATTTCTGGTTTTTGTGACGCCTCTCCTTGCTTGGAAAATGGTGGGTGGTTTTTTCTTGTCTAGGTGCTGTCCTAACATAATCTAATGCAATGCTTTCGCCGTAAAGCCTTTTTGAAATCGGATGATATGGTTGGATTAATGAGAAGATTATCTTTAAAATGGTGTATAATACTTGTATGTGTGAGAAATTTTAATTTTTAGATTTTTGTTGTTTTGAATTTGGCACTCTGCTATTTCACTGGCTGTTGGCGAGGTGGGACGCTACCGTCCCACATACCCTAGAGAAGTTAAAGTTACAATGTTTCCGTTATAATGTCTTCAATGATACCACAAAACAATCTGACATGATTGTTCCCTCACGACAATTTCCCTTATTATTTATGTTAGAAATATTGTTTTAATGTCCAATCTTTTGATGTTAAAGTATTTAGGCCAGAGTCTCTCTCTACACACAAAGGATTTTTAACTCAACACTACAGAGCAGAAGGGAGGGTTTCTGCCAGGTATTTACGATCCGGTTGTTAAGTCATAAAACTCTGGTGGGGGGGGGGGGTCTGGCTATCTGCCAGCCCTGTGCCGAGCTGATCTGGTGCCTATAATCCTCACCCAAGAGAGAGAGTCATGACAATATCCACAAATTAACACATACCATACTATTTGAGGTGTCCCGGATTTACGTTTACTATGTTACGTCTACCCCTTACATTTACATCATTTAGCAGACGCTCTTATCCAGAGCGACTTATAAATTGGTGCATTCACCTTCTGATATCCAGTGGAACAACCACTTTACAATAGTACATCTATATCTTTTTAGAAGGATTACTATAGAAGGATTACTATATCCTATCCCAGGTATTCCTTAAAGAGGTGGGGTTTCAGGTGTCTACGGAAGGTGGTGATTGACTCCGCTGTCCTGGCGTCGTGAGGGAGCTTGTTCCACCATTGGGGTGCCAGAGCAGCGAACAGTTTTGACTGGGCTGAGCGGGAACTGTGCTTCCGCAGAGGTAGGGGGGCCAGCAGGCCAGAGGTAAATAATGTTTAAACTTGACTTAACCTATGTGTCCAATTACAGTGGGACGATGGCAGTAGCCTGAACTATTGGGACATCTAGTGGTATCTTTTTCCCTGCAAAAAAGAAGTGGCCTATTTGGCCCCCAAAAAAATCCAGCGAGGAACATCTCTGATACTGTCCTTGGAATCTCTCAAATCTGGAGTCCCTGGCTCCAACCAACTCGCTCGGACAGGTGAGATCAATGGCGACAACAAACAATTCAGATTTCAATGATTTACAACAAATATGATATGTTTGGGAAAGTTTAAAAACGTGTAAACAAATCGCCTAGGCCTACCACAAAAATGACCATGGAACAAAGTGCATTCATCGATTTCTACATCCATCACTGGGGCCCGAGCTCCCTGCCATCCAGGACCTCTATACCGGGCGGTATCAGAGGAAGGCCCTAAAAATTGTCTTAGACTCCAGCCACCCAAGTCATGGACTGTTCTCTCAGCTACTGCACGGCAAGTCCGGAACTAACAGGACCCTGAACAGCTTCAACCCCCAAGCTACAGTGCCTTCAGAAAGTATTCACACCCCTTGACTTTTTCCACATTTTGTTGTGTTACAGCCTGAATTTAAAATTTATTAAATTAAGATTTTTTTGGTCACTGGCCTACACACAATAACCCATAATGTCCAATTGGAATAATGGTTTTTTTCAAAATTTTTACCAATTAATAAAAAACGAAAAGCTGAAATGTCTTGAGTCAATAAGTATTCAACCCCTTTGTTATGGCAAGCCTAAATAAGTTCAGGAGTAAAAATTAGCTTAACAAGTCACATAAGTTGCATGGATTCGTTCTGTGTGCAATAATAGTGTTTAACATGATTTTTTTAATGACTGCCTCATCTCTGTACCCCACACATACAATTATCTTACCCAGAAAGACACAGCTTTAATCGCTGCCAAAGGTGATTCTTCAAAGTATTTACTCAGGGGTATGAATACTTATGTAAATTAGATATTTCTATATTTCATTTTCAATAAGTTGCCAAGAATTTCTAAAAACATGTTTTTACTTTGTCATTATGGGGGATTGTGTTTAGATTGGTGAGATTTAAAAAAATATTTAATCAATTTTTCATTCCGGCTGTAACACAACAAAATGTGGAATAAGTCAAGGGGTATGAATACTTTCTGAAGGCACTGTATATGACTGCTAAATAGTTAGTTAAATAGTTAACCAATTGAGTGCCACAGTATGAGTGAAAATACTCATAAAACCTAGTGGTAATAATCTTTTCACCATTCATTTTTGCGTCAGTGATTTTCAAACTACTTCATATAAGGTCTGTGTTTCGTGTATGCTTGATAACCAAGCAAATCTCTCTCGGAAAAGGTAACTTTTATCAATATATTCACCTGTAATTACCCTAAAAACGAAATGCTAATGTGGCTAACATACAGAAACACACATCTTGTCACAATCTTTAACATCATCCCTTAAGGCACATTTGTCAATGCAAACTCATGGACAAGTAGCAAGTAACCTATCAAGTAGATATTATAACCTTTTTAGTTTCTCATGTAAATAATTGATAGTATTTCTCATGTGTACTCTTGTTTAGCATTTTTCAGATTGCCTAGCTAGCTACCTTAGCATATCTAAATTACTAGAATTTTTTTAATTACCCTATGGCCTTTGTAGCGAACTAGCTAACCTTAGGTCTCTGTCGATCAGAAGCAAGGATGGTTCTGTGCTACGTACCTGATTGTAACCACTACTCCGATAAGCACAAGTGTATTTGATCCTTTTCCGATCTCTGTAAGCGAGAGGCGTCGCTAGAGCCGTGTGATAAGGTAAGCCCTGTTTGCTAGCTGCTAATGAGCAATTTTGGTTAAGTTAAAGATCTATTAGAGGCCTTTAAAAATTTGCTAGATACCCACCGACTGTAGTTACATGTACAACACACGTTAACCTCCTTACAAGTAAAAAGAAAACCAGCATAGGCTAGCATAATGACTGTTGACATTTTTATTGACAAGGCTTTAGTGATCTGCCAGCTACTTTTTCATGTGGTGACATGCTAGCTAGCGTTAGCCCACCAGGGAAGGAATATTTAGCTAGCTAGTTAACGTTAACTTACCGTTCGTGTAGTCAGACTTGCTAGCTAACGTTAGACCAGCCCCATGGCAAGGATAGTCACCACTTAGAAAAGTCTACACGGGTGGTGAGCTAATGTTAACTAGCTAGCTGGCTAAATAATGCCTGGTGGGATACCTAGTTAGGGACCTTGGTTGGCTAGATAGCTACATTAGCTAAAGTTAGCTAGCTAACTCACAAGACTTGTGGGCTCAATGTTTCCCATACAAAACACAAACGGTTTTGTTCCACGAGTGCATCTGTTATACAGGACTAATCAAATTACCTGTGAAGTCAGTTATAAATGTCAGCAGGGATGGAAATTAAGTGAGCCCAAGTCTAGCACTTTTCAGATTGGGCTAGCAGAAAATGTGCCAAACTAGCCTGACACAGCAGTGAAGTTTTGTCTTTACAAACATCGCATGCCACAGATTTTGGACCTGAATGTAGAAATCGTGGTCTGCTGGCCAGTGCCCAAAATCCTTATGTTACATCCCTGCATGTCAGTCCCTTTCGGACGATCACCGTTGGTCCTCCTCAGTGACCTCACGGCTGAGGGTTTTAACTTTCCTCTTGATAATTAGAATCAGAAGTACAGTTGTATAGTTCATCGCAATACTTTACCTCTTTGGGCAAATAGTACCCTGTTCTGATCATCTACATAGTTGAGCATTCCAGATAATTCCTCCATCCCAGCAGAAATGTCCCATCCACATATAGCAGGATTTTAGATGTGCAGATAGACCAAAGCCCAGTCAATTTTACAGTTACTATAGTCAAGTATGTGGGTTATGGTATTTAAATATAGATATTACCATTTTAGTAGTCAACCTAGGTAGCTAGTAAAATGTACTTTTTTTTTGTCTTTCAGACAGGCGGACCAGAAACCCAGTGACAACACTAGGGTCGGCAGCTGCCATTTTCTGTTGGGAAAGAGTAATGGCTCTGTATTTACCAGAAAAGGTAGCTCATCCACCATGGCAGTAGAGGAAGATCCAGACACATCCACCATGAAGAAAAAAATGATCCAGACACATCCACCATGGCAAAAGAGGGGGATCCAGGCACATCCACCATGGCAGAAGAGGAGGAATCCAGACACATCCACCATGACAGAAGAAAATGATCCAGACACATCCACCATGGCAGAAGAGGGGGAATCCAGGCACATCCACCATGGCAGAAGAGGGGGAATCCAGACACATCCACCATGGCAGAAGAGGGGGAATCCAGACACATCCACCATGGCAGAAGAGGAGGATCCAGACACATCCACCATGGCAGAAGAGGAGGATCCAGACACATCCACCATGGCAGAAGAGGAGGATCCAGACACATCCACCATGGCAGAAGAGGAGGATCCAGACACATCCACCTTGGCAGAAGAGGAGGATCCAGACACATCCACCTTGGCAGAAGAGGAGGATCCAGACACATCCACCATGGCAGAAGAGGAGGATCCGGATACATCCACCATGGCATACAATAAAGTTTCAGGCCCCTCGGCTGCTGAAGAATGTAGGAGGCTGCTGTCTGCACAGTTGCAGAATGTTCTCACTGAGGTGCATCTTGAGGAAACATTAGCACAGTTGATGCCTGCAGGAGTCACTGCTAATATTCCTCTATTCCTGAACCACGGAAGGTTCACAAAGTGAGATACTGTACATTGCACAAGAAGCATAGCGAGAAACAGGATCCATGTTTAGAGGGGAAATGTTTGACTAAAAGATGTTAAAATCCTGAGATTCATCCCACCTTATCTGCGTTGTTATAGTAATGAGCTGGTGCAGACTTGCTGTGCACTTGTAAACCTCCAAGACCCACTCAGAGAAGTAGCTGTTGATTGGGAAACAAGAACAAACAATGAGGCATGAGGATTGGGTGTTGAGGGACCACATTGTCCAAGGTGGGTTTGTGTTATGATTAAAAAAAATGCATTTTCTGTTCAGATAAAGATGTTGATACAGCATTGAAAAAGACCCGCCATTGACCAAATGTCTCTTTGTTTTCCAGTCCAACAGGAGTGCATCCCTCAGACCATCCGGTTCATGGACATCCTGTGACAGTGTGATCCGGTTGTGGCGACAACTGCACATCGAGCCTGTGGATGAACAGCTCAGTAACTCAAATATGATACAATATTGTGTAAAACAGAATTTGTAGATGCATCAAAAGTTTTACTTTATGCCCCCCCTTTTCCCCATTGTCTCTCCCATCCTGCATTTACCAGAAAAAGAAGCTCCACACAACAAAGGGGCTAAGAAATCATTTAAACTTGACAGGTTTTTTCTCATCTTATTCAACTGTTAGCATGCATCTGCAAAAAAAGATAGCACAGATTTGCGAGTGCCTTTTGAATTTCAAACTTTACAGATATAAATTCCCACTGTGCCCATGATAAAATGCAATTACTAAAAATGTGAGGATATGCACTCAGACCAGCCATTGTGATTGAACTTACGCGAACTACATTACTGTGTGTGTATGAACTATGTGGAATATTTTTGGACCATTGGTTTCCACGAAAATAGGTACTGACAGAAGGCGCAACAAGAACACTGATCCATTTACTTATTTATTTGTTACGAACCGGCTCAGAGTTCGCAACAAAAGGGAGACAACGTGGAGACAAGGAGTATCAAAATATATATTTATTAAATAAAGTAACTAAGTAATTAACAATGGTGTGTGTAATCAGTAATCAGTAGTGTAAGTGAGTGTTTTGCATACCTGAATATAATAATGCAGGGTGTTGAAAGGTGCCAAAGCAAATAACCAAAAAGCCACAAAACTACACAACCAAAAACAACAAAGTGTCTGCGTGGAGAGAGTCTTCCCAATGACTGTGGAAGAGGTGTCTTTATCCTGGGACACACCCGAGCCCAGGTGTTTCCCATCTAGCTGACGACCCTTCCAACGCCCACTGGCATCCTAATAAGGAACAAGAGCAAAGAGAGAAAATACAGCAGACAGAGTGGGAGGGTCGTCACACCCCCCCCCATAAAACCGGGGACCAACAAGGACCCCGGAACAACGTACCAGCCTCTGCATCCCAAATTGACAAGGGGTTACGTGTTCACAGTTCCACCTGCCCCAACCAACCTCCTCCCCAGACCTCAGCAACCTTTACACAGGAAGCAACTTTTAAGAGGAAAGAAAAAAATGAGACCAGGAGGGAACAGACAGGAACGACAGAACATGACAACACCAAACAACGGTCAGTCACGTAAATATTCAGGAACAGGGCGCACGAGAGAGCGCATCAGCAATCACGTTATCAGTTCCCCGGATATGCCTCACATCGAGATGGAAGGATTGTAAAAATAAACACCATCTCATTATCCTCTGATTAGGACACATCATGGACCTGAAAAAGGTGAGAGGGTTATGGTCGGTGTAGACCACAATAGGTACTACTCCCGACCCAACATACACTTCAAAGTGTTGTAGCGCCCAAATGAGTGCTAGCGCTTCTTTTTCAATGACCGAGTAGTTCAACTGATAACGGTTAAACTTTTTGGAAAAGAAACTAACAGGCCTCTCAACCCCAGACACATCTGCTTGCAGCAAAACTGCACCTGCCCCCACATGACTAGCATCCACCTGCAAGGTAAATGACAAATCCACACGAGGAGCAGCCAGCACCGGAGTTGAGGTAAGCAACCTCTTTGCATCTTCAAAAGCCTGTTGACAATGAGAAGACCATACGTAAACAGCCTTAGCTTTCAACAATTCTGTCAAGGGAGCGACCACAGTAGAAAAGTTCCTACAAAAGCCACGGTAGTAACCAATCATTCCCAAGAAACGCATAAGTTCCTTTTTTGTAGTTGGTGGTGGAAAAGCATCAATAGCTACCACTTTAGCCCGAACAGGACGCACTTCACCCTGCCCAACCACCTTTCCAAGGTATGTAACAGTTGCCTGAGCAAACTCACATTTAGCCAAATTGATCGTGAGGCGACCTGCAGCCAGACGTTCAAACAAGGCTTGAATACGGGACAGATGTTCCTCCCAGGTATCTGCATATATCACTACATCGTCCAGATAAACAGCGCACCCGGCCAGACCTGCAACAACCCTGTTCATAAGTCGCTGAAAAGTGGCAGGTGCATTACGCAGGCCGAAACTCATAACCGAATACGAGTACAGACCAGAGGGTGTAATAAAGGCAGAGATTTCACGTGCCCTACTCGTTAGTGGCACCTGCCAATAGCCCTTTAACAGGTCAAATTTGCTCACAAACTTAGCTGCTCCGACTTGATCTACGCAGTCCTCCATCCGAGGAAGAGGAAATGAATCTGGCTTAGTGACAGCATTTACCTTACGGTAGTCCGTACAAAATCTGTTTGTTCCATCCGGTTTACTGACCAAGATACAGGGAGAAGCCCAACTGGAGAAAGAAGGCTCTGCTATCTTACTCTCCAGCATGTACCTGACCTCAGCATCCAGACAACGCAGTTTCTCTGCAGAAACTCTATAGAATCGCTGACGAATAGGGTCAGCATCTCCAATGTCAATATCATGCTCTATCAAGTTTGTACGTGTTGGTATATCAGAAAACAACTCTGGAAATTTCTGAATCAGACCAACCATCTCTTTTCGCTCATCAACAGGTAGATGAGTAAGAAGGTCGTCCAAAATATCCAGTGTCTCTGAATTTTTCAATCTACCTTGCAATATGCAATCATCGGGACCAGGAACATCTTCCTCATCATGCACAGACCTAGCATGAGAAAAACCAAAGGATGTAACGGTATCAGCCAAAAGAACAGGTTTACCGTCCTCTGTAGACTCCCACTGTTCAGTCTCCGTTGAACGTGCATAATAGGGTTTTAACAAATTTACATGGCACAGTTGGTGTGCTTTTCTCCGTTCTGGAGTGGCAACTAGATAATTCTGCTCAGTGTACTGGCGCACCACTGTATATGGACCTTGAAACTTGGCTTGAAAAGGAGAACCAATAATTGGCAGCAGAGCAAGAACCTGGTCACCTGGACTAAAGTGACGAGGCTCAGTTCGACGATCAAATATGCCCTTCATCCTTTCCTGTGAAGATGATAGCTTTTCTTTCGCCATTTCACCAGCGGCGTACAAGCGTCGCCGGAAATCACACACATACGATAATAGGGACTGAGGAGGCTCGGGAGACTTCCAATCATCCTGGAGAACAGATAAAAGTCCAATTGATCCTTATGTCCAAACACAAGGTCATTTGGACTGAAACCTGTGCTCTGCTGTGAAACCTCTCTAGCGGCTAACAATAACCAAGGCAACCCCTCCTCCCAATCCTTATCCATCTCAGTACAATAAGCTCTCAACAAAGACTTAAGTGTTTGATGGAAACGTTCCAGTGCTCCTTGACTTTGCGCATGATAGGCGCTAGACAAATTGTGTTTAATATGGAGCTGTTGGAGAACCTGACCAAAGAGATTAGAGGTGAAATTTGATCCTTGATCACTCTGAATGACCTTAGGGATTCCAAACAGTGAGAAAAACTGAGTCAAAGCTTTTAACACAGACTTAGTCGTGATAGACCGGAGAGGATAGGCAGCAGGAAACCTAGTGGTCTGACACATCACAGTCAACAAATAATTACTACCTTTTTTAGAACGAGGCAGAGGACCAACACAATCAATAATCAGGTACTCAAAAGGTTGGCTGAGTACTGGAATAGGAAACAGTGGTACCGGCTTAATAGCTTGATTAGGTTTACCAGTTAATTGACAGGTGTGACAAGTTTTGATAAAATCAGAAACATCTCTCTTCAATCCAGGCCAAAAGAAATGTCTTAATATGCGGTTGTAGGTTTTCCTCACACCCATATGTCCAGCAACGTCATTGTGAGAAGTGGTCAAAACCAACTCACGAAGCTTAACTGGTACAACAACCTGACTAATCGCCTCCCCCAGAAAACAACTACCATGAGACATCCACTTTCTCATCAGGACATCCTCTAGGAGAAAATATCCATGTGCGACATCTCCCAACTGTTCCACAGGCACAATTTGGTCACGCAACTTCTCTAATGTGGGGTCAGTCCGTTGCGCATCGATTAGATCGGAGCGGGGTACAGGTAACGGGAAAAACAGTGAGAGACGTCTTTGTGGTATTCTCATTTACCGACGCAGTAACTAGGTCGCCATGGATCATAGAACGCGTCACTGCACACGCAGAGAACACCTCTGGGAAACTCTGCGCACTCTCATCAGGAATCCCTACAATTGACGGTGTAGTGGAAACCACTAGAGATGGAGACACAACAGGCCACACACGCTCACCAGCCAAGTTATTCCCAAGGATAACGTCAATACCCTCAATAGGCAATGAAGGACGCACCCCCACCACAACCTCACCTTTCACCAGTCCACAATCCAACATTAGTCTATGCAATGGAACTGACAGAGTGTTCAAACCTATTCCCCTAATTAGCACACTATTCCCTGAATCAGTCTCAGCAGAGAAGGGTAACAGAGATTCCAACACAAATGATTCAGAGGCACCTGTGTCTCTTAGGATCTTCACTGGCACTAGGTTCTTACTTCCTAACAGAGACACAAAACCCTCCGTAATGAAAGGTAAATAGTCTGGATCAATATGGACTTTCACCTGCCCCTGGGCATGAGACAATGTGTCAGGAGTGAACTGATGTGGAACAGGCGCAGCTAACGCCGTAGGCTTAGATTTAACAAAAGTACCTGTACTGAACTTATCCCTAGACCTAAGAACCGGACATTCGTTTTTCCAATGTCCTGAGCCTAGACAGTAGTGACACTCTTGACCAAAGTCAGTTTTACCATGGGAGTCAGGCTCAACCCTAGTTGAATAAAACTCTGCCCGTGAACCAGAGTATCTCGGTGAGCGAGGTCCAAATCTCTCCGAACGTCTCCACTCACTCCGAATACGGGGCTCTACAAAAACAGTTTTGTGAGTCAAAACATATTCGTCTGCCAAAACCGCAGCTTCAGCGACAGTTTTAACTTTCCGTTCGTTAATGTACGTGGCTATACGATCAGGGACTGTGTCCTTAAATTGCTCTAACATAATCAGCTCACACAGCCCTTGGAAAGTCATAACTGCAGAGGCGGAACACCAGCGATTAAACTGTGAAGATAATTGTCGCACAAACTCAACATGAGTTTGTTTATCATCCCTTTTTAAAGTTCTAAATCGTTGGCGGTAAGCCTCAGGAACCAATTCGTAAATCTGTAACACCGCCGTTTTAACCTTATCATAACTGACACTGTCGGCTACACTAAGAGCTGAATATGCTTCCTGCGCTTTACCAGTCAGCACACACTGCAACATCAAAGCGCGATCAGAGTCAGGCCAACTCCTAGCGTTAGCAACACGCTCAAACAACGAAAAGAATGTCTCAGGGTCCCTTTCATTAAACTGAGGCAACAACCGTAAATTCCCAACAATGTCAAATGTGTCCGGGGCACGACCAAAAGAGGAACGATTCCTAAGTAAATCTGCGTCACCTTCCCAGAGCAAACTTTCTCCTGAGAGCTTTCCTTCCCTAACCAACTCTAGTCGCTCTTGTTGCAGCTTGATTTTAGCACACTCCATATCCTGTTTAAATTCCAATTCCTTCTCATATTTTAACTGATCAGCAGCCAATTCCTTTTCATATTTTACCCGATCATGCTCTAGCTTCTCACGATCATGCTCTAGCTGTAACAGAAGCAGCTCTTTCTGCTGTTCAAAAAGAAGACTACTAGGACTAACCGATGGAGCGGTAATTGTGACATATCGGGGAGACGGCGAGTCCTCAGCAGAGGCTGCCCCAGTGGTAACGTCAAGAATACCACTCTCCATCAGATTGGCCTTCAATATTAACCTAATAGAATTTTTTAGACGTTTATCACTAATTTCAACCTTGTAGTGTTCAGCAACCTTCAACAGCTGTTCTTTAGTACATAAGTCTAACAGTTCCTCTGATGGAAAGCGAATGAACTCGTCTACATTAGACGCCATAGTCAGAGAGAGAGAGAAAAAAAAAAATTCTCACTCAACCCCTCTGAGCACACCAGACCACAACAAGAGAAATAACAATCACACTGGCACCACAGAAAGAGAGATGAGATATGGAGCTTCCCCAAAACCTACAATAACTCAACCCTAGTCTTCATGCAGATTTGCGGTGGGTAATTATGCACTGTAGCCCGCTGGCGAGGAAGTAACCCCCCAGCACGCTGGTAGATTCCACCAAGCCACGGATGTGCTCCCGAGACAAGTGCTCAGTCCACAGACACCACACAAAAATAACAAACATTAACAATGCCCAACATATTCCAAAATGAAATACATCGCTAAGCCTATCAGGGGAAAAAGGCTATAGCTCCTGGTGGTAAGGTTCACTACCCTATCCAAATCTCCCACTGAGGTACACAGCTGATTGCACTCACGTCCTCAGACCAATGTCCCAACAGCAAGTAGAACAAGCGTTTCCAGGGTGGGCAGGGCCTGGAAACTAACCAATGTACTCTCTCCAACACAGCACACAAACCAAACAAACAAAAGCAACCAGTACTGAGCACCAAACTCAAACTAACAAAATATACAAACAAAGTACCTACGGAATTTAACATACCTCCACGTTTTCTCCCAAACACAATCCGTTCAAAATCCCGGATGAGCCCCCACTTGTTACGAACCGGCTCAGAGTTCGCAACAAAAGGGAGACAACGTGGAGACAAGGAGTATCAAAATATATATTTATTAAATAAAGTAACTAAGTAATTAACAATGGTGTGTGTAATCAGTAATGTAAGTGAGTGTTTTGCATACCTGAATATAATAATGCAGGGTGTTGAAAGGTGCCAAAGCAAATAACCAAAAAGCCACAAAACTACACAACCAAAAACAACAAAGTGTCTGCGTGGAGAGAGTCTTCCCAATGACTGTGGAAGAGGTGTCTTTATCCTGGGACACACCCGAGCCCAGGTGTTTCCCATCTAGCTGACGACCCTTCCAACTCCGCCCACTGGCATCCTAATAAGGAACAAGAGCAAAGAGAGAAAATACAGCAGACAGAGTGGGAGGGTCGTCACACCCCCCCCCCCAAAAAAACTGATTGGAATAAAATATGTTTCTAGATGTTCACTATTGCAGTACCTACTTTGGGAGCATGTGGTCCTTGAAAAACTGCTCTAGTCCGTTAGAAAGCTGAAGATGAAGAGGAAGTTCACCTTTCAGCACGAAAACGACCCAAAGCACACATCCAAATCCACAAAAGCATGGCTTCACCAGAAGACGATTAACGTTTTGGAATGGCCCAGCCAGAGCCCAGACCTGAATCCAATTGAACATCTCTGGGGTGATCTGAAGAGGGCTGTGCACAGGAGATGTCCTCGCAATCTGACAGATTTGGAGCGCTTTTGCAAAGAAGAGTGGGCAAATATTGCCACATCAAGATGTGCCATGCTAATAGACTCCTACCCAAAAAGACTGAGTGCTGTAATAAAATCAAAAGGTGCTTCAAAGTATTAGTTTAAGGGTGTGCACACTTATGCAACCCGGTTATTGTGAGTTTATTTTTTATTTTTCCCCCTCAAAGATTTCAGTTTGTTTTTCAATTGAATTGTTCACGTTATAGGTCACATTAAAGGTGGAAAAAGTTCTGACATGATTTATCTTTGTCTCATTATTTTACATCACAAAAACCTGTAACGGTCGTCGTATATAGTAGACCAAGGCGCAGCGGGTTGAGTGCTCATCTTAACTTTATTTAGAACACTGAACAAAACAAGAAAACGATCGAACGAACAGTATTGCAGGCTACACACACAGCTATGCAACAACAACTTCCCACAAGGGACAGGTGAAAACAGGGCTACCTAAGTATGGCTCTGAATCAGCAACAACGATGTACAAGCTGTTCCTGATTGAGAGCCATACCAGGCCAACACAAAGAAATACACAACATAGATAGATCATAGAAATACACAACATAGAACATAACCAAAACCCCGGAATACTCTAAACAAACACCCCTCTACCTAAACACATATCAACAAACCCCGAACCACATAAAACAAACCCCCCCCCCTGCCACATCCTGACCAATCTACAATAACAAATAACCCCTTTACTGGTCAGGATGTGACAGTACCCCCCCCCCCAAAAGGTGCAGACCCTGGATGCACCTCACACAAAAATTAAACACAAAATAAACCCCAAAACTAAAGGGAGGGAAGGGAGGGTGGCTACCGTCACCGACGGTTCCCGTGTTACACCCGCGTAAGTTCAATCACAATGGCTGGTCTGAGTGCATATCCTCACATTTTTAGTAATTGCATTTTATCATGGGCACAGTGGGAATTTATATCTGTAAAGTTTGAAATTCAAAAGGCACTCGCAAATCTGTGCTATCTTTTTTTGCAGATGCATGCTAACAGTTGAATAAGATGAGAAAAAACCTGTCAAGTTTAAATGATTTCCCGAGCCTCCTACTGTGGAGGTGGCTCAGGCTCTGGCCTTAGTCCCCCACCTAACCTGTCCACCCCCGCTGAATACCTCAGGCTGAAGCGCGTCGCTGTAGACCTCGGGCTGAAGCGCTTCGCTATAGACCTCGGACTGTAGGGCGACTCTGGGAGCTCCGGACTGTAGGGCGACTCTGGGAGCTCCGGACTGTAGGGCGACTCTGGGAGCTCCGGACTGTAGGGCGACTCTGGGAGCTCCGGACTGTAGGGCGACTCTGGCTGCGCCGGTTCCGGACTGTAGGCCGTCTCACTCGGTTCCGCCGGTTCCGGACTGTAGGCCGTCTCACTCGGTTCCGGACTGTAGGCCGTCTCACTCGGTTCCGGACTGTAGGCCGTCTCACTCGGTTCCGGACTGCAGGCCGTCTCACTCGGTTCCGGACTGCAGGCCGTCTCACTCGGTCCCGGACTGTAGGCCATCTCACTCGGCTCCGGACTGTGGGCCGTCTCACTCAGCTCCGGACTGTGGGCCGTCTCACTCGGCTCCGGACTGTGGGCCATCTCACTTGGCTCCGGACTGGGGACTGCGCACTGAAAGCCTGATGCGTGGGGCTGGTAGTGGAAGTACCAGACTGGAGACACGCACCCCAAGGCTAGTGCGAGGTGCAGGAACAGGACGAGTTGGACTGGGCTGACGCACTGGAAGCCTGGTGCGTGGGACTGGCTTTGGATACGCCAGACTGGATACCTGCACCTCAGGGCTAGAGCGAGGAGCAGGAACAGGACGAGTTGGACTGGGCTGACGCACTGGAGGCCTGGTGCGTGGTGCTGGCTTTGGAGACGCCAGACTGGATACACGCACCTCAGGGCTAGTGCGAGGAGCGGGAACAGGATACACTGGGCCGTGAAGGCGCACTGGCGGTCTCGAGCGCAGTACTGGCACCACCCTTACTGGCTGGATGCCCGCTTCCCCCTGGCAAATGCGGGGCGCTGGCACCGCGCACATCGGCCTGTGAATGCTCGGCCTCGACGCCGTGCGCATCACCCCATAGCACGGGTCTGACCAGTAACAGGCTGCCTCCGATAAGCACAGGGAGTTGGCTTGGGGCTTAACCCTGGCCCAGCCAAACTACCCGTGTGCCCCCCCAATTTTCTTTATTGGGGCTGCCTCTCAGGCTTAAATGCCAACCGTGTACCAATGTAACAGTCCCGGTCCACTCCAGCCTTCCTCCATGGTCCCTCTTCGGCTAATATCTCCTCCCAAGTCTACGACTCAAAATAATTCCTTTCAAGCTCCTTTCCCCACTGCTTGGTCCGTTGGTGGTGGGAAGTTCTGTAACGGTCGTCGTATATAGTAGACCAAGGCGCAGCGGGTTGAGTGCTCATCTTAACTTTATTTAGAACACTGAACAAAACAAAACAAGAAAACAAACGAACGAACAGTATTGCAGGCTACACACACAGCTATGCAACAACAACTTCCCACAAGGGACAGGTGAAAACAGGGCTACCTAAGTATGACTCTCAATCAGCAACCACGATGTACAGCTGTTCCTGATTGAGAGCCATACCAGGCCAACACAAAGAAATACACAACATAGATAGATCATAGAAATACACAACATAGAACATAACCAAAACCCCGGAATACTCTAAACAAACACCCCTCTACCTAAACACATATATCAACAAACCCCGAACCACATAAAACAAACACCCCCCTGCCACGTCCTGACCAAACTACAATAACAAATAACCCCTTTACTGGTCAGGACGTGACAAAACCTGGCATTTTAACAGGGGTGTGTAGACTTTTTAAATCCACTGTACATTCGTGAATTGGGCACAAAGGTCTCTGATCACGCTGGTAAACTGTAGCTGACAGTGTTTGCTAGAGATTATGTGTTGGAGATTCCTGCAAGAATTTGTAGTCTTGCTGGGGTATTCTCTGTTGCTAATTAACTTTATTTTATTTTAAATTGGAGTAAATTCAGGCAAATAGAACTCATCTTGTCCGAGAGAGAATTACATGGCTAGCAAAATGTCACGCTAGGGTAAGTCTACACGAAACACAGAGACCTTATATGAAGTAGTTCTACAATTCCAGACGCAGCTAGGTTTTATGGGTATTATGAAGCACCCACTGTGCTGGACTATAGCTACCTAGAATATCTGCATGGACCCTTTTTGCATTGACACTTTTGACTCCTCACATAACACTGGTGTTAGTTTATTATCTATCCCGTTGCCTGGTCACTTTATCCCTACCTACACTGCATTCGGAAAGTATTCAGACCCCTTGACTGTTTCCACATTTTGCTACATTACAGCCTTATTCTAAAATGTATTCAATAGTTTTTTCCCCCTCATCAATCTACACACATTACTTTTTATTTTCGATGGGGCTCAAGTCCGGCCTCTGGCTGGGCCACTCAAGGACATTCAGAGACTTGTCCCGAAGCCACTCCTGTGTTGTCTAGGCTGTGTGCTTAGGGTCGTTGTCCTGTTGGAAAGTGAACCTTCACTCCAGTCTCAGGTCTGGAGCACTCTGGAGTAGGTTTTCATCTGGGATCTCTCTGTACTTTGCTCAGTTCATCTTTCCGTCGATCCTGACTAGTCTCACAGTCCCTGCCACTAAAAAACATCCCCACAGCATGATCCGTAGGGATGGTGCCAGGCTTCCTCCAGATGTGACACTTGGCATTCAGGCCAAAGAGCTCAATCTTGGTTTCATCAGACCAGAGAATCTTGTTTCTCATGGTCCGAGAGTCCTTTAGGTGCCTTTTGCAAACTCCAAGCGGGCTGTCACTTGCCTTTTACTGAGAAGTGGCTTCTGTCTGGCCCCCCATAAAGGCCTTATTGGTGGAGTGCTGCAGAGATGTTTGTCCCTCTGGAAGGTTATCCCATCTCCACAGAGGAACTCTGGAGCTCTGTCAGTGTGACCACCGGGTTCTTGGTCACCTCCCTGACCAAGGCCCTTCTCCCCCGATTGCTCAGTTTGGCCGGGCGGACAGTTCTAGGAAGAGTCTTGGTGGTTTCAAACTTCCATTTAAGAATGATGGAGGCCACTGTGTTCTTGGGGAACTTCAATGCTGCAGAAATGTTTTGGTACCCTTCCTCATATCTGTGCCTCGAAACAATCCTGTCTCGGAGCTCTACAGTCAATTCCTTCGACCTCATGGCTTGGTTTTTGCTCTGACATGCACTGTCAACTGTGGGATCTTATATAGACAGGTGTGTGCCTTACCAAATTATGTCAAATCAATATAATTTACCACAGGTGGACTCCAATCAAGTTATAGAAACATATCAAGGATGATCAATGGAAACAGGATGCACCTGAGCTATATTTCGAGTCTCATAGCAAAGGGTCTGAATACTGATGTAAATAAAGTATTTCTGTATTTCTTTATTTTATACATTTGCTAAAATTTGTATAAACTGGTTTTCGCTTCGTCATTATGGAGTATTGTGTGTAGATTGATGAGGGTAAAACAAATATTGAATCATTTTTATTATAAGGCTGTAACATAACAAAATGTGGTAAAAAATGAAGGGGTCTGAATATTTTCCGAATGCACTTTATATGTACACATCTACCTCAATTCCCTCGTACCCCTACACATCGAATCGGTACTGGTACCTCGTGTATATAGCAAAGTTGTTAATCATTATATATATTTTTTATTCCTTGTGTTATTATTTTTCGATTTTTGCTCTGCATTGTTGGGAAGCGCCCGTAAGTAAGCATTTCATTGTTAGTATACACCTGTTGTTTACGAAGCATGTGACAAATAAAAAGGTGCACGGTGATCTTGATGCTCCTTTCCAAAAAATATCGATGGTATTATTCTAGTAACATGATGATAGATGCGTGAATGCCATTTTACAAATACAAATATTTTCGCTTTTATCCATAATAATAGATGCTCCTTTCCAAAAAATATCGATGGTATTATTCTAGTAACATGATGATAGATGCGTGAATGCCATTTTACAAATACAAATATTTTCGCTTTTATCCATAATAATATCATCATGTAAATTTGCCTAACCACACAGCCTAGATGTTGGCTAGAGCGCACGTGCCAAGACCAGAGTAGTCACATTGACAAAACTATCCGTAGAGTTGAAAATGCGATGGAAACGCATAGCACTTTAGATGAAAAAAATTCTACATGAACATTTAAGCAGAAAAGTACGTTTTGTGTGCACTATGTCATTTTGGTGGAAACACCACTGGCGGGAAAATGCGCATATTTTCTTTATACTGATTTTATAATATTTGCATAAAAGTCTATCGCCAATTGGATGGAAACCAATTGGCTACAGGCACTGTGTCCTTTGTCAGTGATTCACAAGGACTGTCATTGTACTCTCTTAGGCCATTAAAACCACAACTGTAGCCATCCCTAACAAGGGTGGATTGTTAAAAAATTGCAGTAATTTTTTCTCTCATCCTGGAGTTAAGAAAAAATGTATATAATCAAATAGACTGTGGAATATAATCATAATAATAATACGTTCCAGACCAGGCAATATGCCTTGTGGAGGTCTTTGAAAAAAAAGCATATGGTTATAATTTATCCATATCTTGTTTTTTCTTATCCTACAATAATATGTCCACCTAATAATTTCTTTAATGTTTGCAGGAGTGAAAACAGCTGTCGTCTGGCTCTGACCATACTCAGCTGAGGCTCACATTCATGGAACATTTAAAGACAAATAGGCCATCCCTTTCTGAGTGTTTTCTCACAGAGCATCACTCTGTTCTATTGCATGGGAGTTCAGCATGTGGTCAAAAAAGAGTGACAGTGGAAAGGTGTACTTTGTGTATCAGCGCTCCCCCACCCCCAAACTTCATCCATCTGTTATGCAGAAAAAAAAACAGCATCCTTTTGACAAACTACTCCTCGCAAGTCAGGACTTAGGGGGAGCTGAAAGTTGAAATGCATAACAGTACATGGAATTTATTTATTCATCCAATAGGATAGTATTATTTCAGTACTTTACAATGCTCAGCAAATACCCCCATTTACCCTGCATGGTAATACAATTAGGCCTACACATTAATTACTAAAAGTTATATATACTCATTGGTTGAAAAGTTGGATTGCAGAAAGTGACAGTGTGTAAATATACATTTAGCCATGTCTTTGGCCCATATCTGGCAAAATCCTTGTCCAAAATACTAAATAACACTATAAAACAATTGGATCTTTCATATGGCTCTTTTCCAGTGCCTCCAGTGTATGTTTCGATAGTATTCCAGAAGGGGGCAGTAGAGGTTTGTAACAAAACCATCCTTGACTTGTGGCTCTTACTTATGGCTTTGTTAGATGTAACTGGAGTGGCTTTAGACGCTCTTTCTTTCATAAGCTAGTGGCAGTTTATAAGGGATTATAGGAATATGGTTAACAACGCTACATTGATTTTCATATTCTGTGAAAGGCAACAGACTGGAACTTATTCTTTTCGTTGTGGAGGAATATTCCGTCCCCAGTCAGTCAGTGTGAAAACATGCCAGATTGTGTAAGGCTGAGGAGGCTCAGCTGCATGTTGAAGTAGTGTGGCTGAGCACCAGAGGGACCAGCAGGCCTAATGTGTTCCAGGGCCCCGTCCAGCACCTACATATGTTCATCACACACACACACACACACACGTTTTCTTCTTCTATCCTCGTGGGGACTTAAAATCAATACCATTCAAAATCCTATTTTCCCTTAACCCTAATCTTAACCCTAACCACTAACCCTAATTGTAACCCTAAACCTAACCCTTAAGCCTGAAATAGCCTTTGTCCTCATGGGTATGTGAGAAATGTCTCCACGAGGGAGAATTTTCCTTGTTTTACGATCCTTGTGGGGAATTTTGAGAATTTTAGGTCCCCACCGTGATAGAATAACACACACACGCGCACACACACACACACACACACACCGACCTACTGTAGGCCCTAACTCACTGCTCTTACACCTTCCCCAATATAAATACTCAAAACTAAGCCTAAACTCAGAAACCCCTTGTTCTGTCACTTGTCACTGTTCATAAAGATATTCCCTCCCACTATCATAAATCATGCATTCCCAGGCCCAGTTCTGAAGTAATGTATGTGCCCACAGACATAAATACTAGCATATGGACATGTTAGCATTCAGCCTAGCTGTAGCAGGGTTTGAAATGCCAAGTAAACAATTACCTCATACAGCCTCAGGCTGGCCATGGAGATTGAGTGGCGTTGCCCTATCACAGGATATCTCTCCATGGTTTTTAGATACAGCCTCCCACCCCAACAAAGTTATGTTCCACATTGGGTGCCTGCCTGGGAGGCTTAGAACCTCTCTAGATGTGCTTGAAATAACATATAATCAGATAACTCATAGCATGTGAATAAAGCTGTCCCAGATTAAGAAACACAAGTATAAAAGTAGAGTAGTGTGATTACCAGAGAGCCGTATGAACTGTGAGAGATTGGGATCATATTGATGGCCAGTGATGGCCCCACTCTGGGGCTTTAATAAAAGCTCTGTTATTGACTATGGAGTATTTTTACTGGGTCCGTACCACTCAAGATTGGTTTAAAATTAGCTCCAGGATATGCCATCTTGGATTAGCATAGTTCATTTTTTTTGTGATATATTTCTAATTAGTACGTTTCAAACAATTATGGGTAAATTGCAGTGACCTCTGCTCTGGCTAGATAAAACGCAATTGTGGTCTTTTTACAGGGAAATGGAATCAAGTTCGTATAAAATATTTGGTGCCTCCGGCCAATGGTTTGTAGTTACGTAAGTCACACATTTACTGTCATAGCTAATGTGTATGAAAGAGATTTAAAGGTACACACAGTATAAACTAGCCTTTCCTTTTATCCCGCACCAGAAAGGACAGAGACGTTGGTCATGCAGTGTCCCATTGACAGGACTGTTAACAGAGATTGGAGTTAAAAGGACCGGTTAGATTAGAATAACAAAACAGAACAGTTCTTTATGACTCAATGAAATACTCTATGAAAGAAAAAGAGAGAGAACAGAATTAACCAATAGTACAAGTATTCCAACCAAACCCACGCATTATTTTATTTCTCTATCATAAACAGCTCAAATGAGCTATTATTCTGGTGTTTTTAAGCACGTCCCACCAATTGCTACGCAGGATATTCATTTGGTTGGGGAAATGGATCTGGTCTGATGTTGGGAAGGAAAGAGAGAGGGAAATGTGGCCAAATAACAATTACTTGATGGGGCTCACCTCAGAGTAGTCAGAACTACAGTAAGGGGACCAGAGGTTGGGCATTTATGAAAGAATTCTGTAATTTCAACTGCGTTTGACTTTCACTCAGGATTATTGGGCACAAGTAATCGAAAGCGGCTGCATAGTTGCAAGCCAAGAAGTTGTAAACATTTAAGATATTTCGCCGCTTTATGTTTTGACTTGAGTCACTCTGACAACTTTGTTCAGAAAGTACACCGTTCTGTTCTAACAGGCTGAGGCTGTGGGGCGGTTCCTCCTCTGCAGTGCAGTGTGGGTCCTGACTGTGCTGTGCCTGGTTGGTCCACATCTGGAGCGCAGCCCGCCAGGCCAGGTACGAGGTATGCTCTGAGGCTCTGCCACTCTGGACCACGGGGACTCGTTAAGGTAACGGGAGAAATTTAGCACGGGCTGGGGAAATAAACCTGCATCCAAATGTAATAGGTCTGGCAGTAAAAGTATTAAATTGTACACAACTTAGCCGGAGGGGGACCTAGGCCGACTCAGGAAGGACTACATGTAAACACGCAGAGCTATTTAGCTAAATGAGGAGTGCATGACACCCTAATCAAAACTGTGTGGGTGTATTGGTCATAAAGTGTTCAAACACCACTCGCTCCCTCTCCCTATCCATCCCTCTATCCCTCTCTTCAGTTGTATCTGTGAGCACATTATTGACGCCAAGAGAAAAGCAACAATACATTACAGCTGGGTCCCCAAATAGCGTCCTATTCCCTATATAGAGCACTACTTTTGGACCAGTGAGAGATTGAAGTGCGCATGTCAAATTGTTTTGAGTTTAGAATCAACATGAACTTTTCTCCCAAGTCTTTTTATGCTCTGCATTAGTGTAACCTTGACCTACGAATTCAAGAGTTTCAGTTTCATATATGATCTAAACTGACCAAAAGGTCTACCTCTTACAGAGAGAATAGTGATAATTATTGACAGGCCACTGCGAGTGCAGGACTGAAATTATTCCAGTCCTGCAATAGCTTGCTTTACTTGACAGTATTAGTGGCACGTAAAGACCCTAACTTAGTCATATCACAACTGAGAGAGTTTTAGAGTGCACAATAAGTTCCATCAGTATTTTTTTCAGCCACCCTCTTGCCCCTTTTACAACAAAACCATTAACTAAAGCTGTCTCTCCATCAGCACTGAGGTAATTTAGACCAGAAAAGCCATTTTATGAGCACTTAATGTTAATGTAACACTAGCATCGTAGTCATGAGCTCATGTTCTTCTCCTCTCCATGCCCTCTGACCAGCGAAGTGTGATATAGGGCCTGCCAGAACATTTGGCAAAATTGTCTGTATTTTCTTTTACCAAAACCTTGTTTTTCCCAGCTAGTCTTGACCTGAAAGACTTAGTTGAAAATGTGCAGTGCTTTGATTATAGTAATATACAGCACAACCACATCAGGATTCCCATACGTTTGTGTAAGCTTTGAGATTTGACTTGCCAATGTTTATTTTGCCAATGTTTTATGTAGAGCAAACCAGCAGATACGTTGCGTTGAAGATTTACAGCAATACCACAATACAGCAATTTACAGTCGCACCCATTTTTAGGAAAATGAATGTTGACAACAGATGTAAAAAATGTGAATGAAAAAACAGCAGAATAATTATTCGATCATAATCTCTCGTACTTGGACATCATCTTAATAAAATGGTCTGTAAAGGTTTTATATATTTTCCCCTGAGGTCATACATCATGCATTATCATACGATTTGGGAATTTCTCAGGGAGGAACCGAAACGCCTCTCTAGACGAGTCCCGCTCTGATGAAAATGTCAGAGGTTGTATTCTGTTTGCCTACCTGTAAATCATTTGTCATAAATATATACCAGCATGCAATATTTATTGGCTGTGAGCACTGTCCAACTCCACATGAGTTCCAAAGTGATTCTGTATATCCAGTATGAATTATTGCCTATTACTTTTTAAGATTGTTTATGGTTGCATATTGTCTAATCATTTCATTTTGCACAGATTTCTCAATTTATTTCATATGAGATTTGGTTTCCTTACGTTTATTGGGCAATTTAGGCAAAGAGCCTAGCCCTGGAGTACCTCATCCACTTTCTTACCTGGAATACAAACTAGTAAACTCTGACAACTCAACCTTTTTCCAGAGTATAAGCCAATTGCTTCTTAATTTTCATCTAAATGCTAAACTCACCATAAGCATCTCTGCTTTATGTACAGTATAAAGCACGGTATGTTTGTTTTACCATTTGACCACTACAAGCACACCATTTCTTGACAACAGAGGTAAAACAACAGAGGGAGAACACTCAAGACTCTACCCCTCATTGATGCTGCTGCATGTGCTGATCTGTGTGAGTTCCGTTTCCTCTTATCAGGCTGGATAATCAGACAGGGAAAGGTGCCTATCATCTCCACGGTACACAGGGCTTTTTTCCCTTTCCTTTCCCTCTCAGGATGTAAGGGAGGTTCCCCTTGGCTGAATCTCCACAGGGCACAGCGTACAGCACCGATCCCAGGGCAGGATAACACACTCTCAGGCCCTGCTTGGTTTGTGGTCAGATCTCACCGGCAGTTTCTTAACACGACACCTCAGACAAAAGGGCCTTCCCTCGACGGGTGATAGTTGCTAAGTGACGGTGCTGCTGTGAAACAAGGCTATGACAGAATGTCTGTAGTCTACCTCACTGTACTGTACCTGCTGATGGGGGATATTCACAGCTGAGAGGAGATAAGCACCAGGGAGAGCCCCTCGGCCCCGTGATAAGGCCCCAGTGCAGAGCTCTGTATGGGTCTGTTGCCATGTTACACCTCTTTGAACCTTTCCCACAGCTGATTTATGTTCTTCTCTCCCGGCCCATTCATCTGCCATGTCACAGCTGTTTACCCTGTTGCTATCGTTGATATTGTTGTTGTTGTTCCACTGCATTTTAAGAGCTTTATAATGAGAAGGTGGTGGATATGTTATACTTTTTTTTTCTGTTACCAAGTCCCGGCTTGAAAAATCAAAGTGTTGAGACACGGGCTGACGGGCTCCTTATCCACTTCACATTACGGAGGGAGAAAGGAGGGCGTGATGTTTTTCTTTCTATGATGGTGTTAATCAGTATGGCAGTGTGACTGAAGGGAAGGGCCTCGCGCCTTAACGTCAAAGAAATTCCAGTCAAAGTACGTACGCTGTCTGGAAACAGTCTTAAATTTGCTGCACCTGTGTAACATCATCAATGTATCTAACTCTTCAGTGAGACATGATTTGGTGCCCTAATGCCCTTATGGCATATCAACACAGCTGTATTTAGGATCCAGTGCCCTATCTGTCACATTCCCTCGTGTCTTATCAAACACAAACAGTATATAACCAACTATCATATTTTTCACAAGAAAAACTAAACTCCTCTTTCTCGTAGATGTTTCCCAGACACCTAACCGGCATCTCTTGGCAACACTCCCTCCCTACATTCCTTCCCTCTCTCCTTCCCACAGTGCACCTCGGCCAGCCAACAAAGACACAAAGATGTAAACAGACAGAATGAACGTTGGCTGATCCAAAACTACTCAAAGAGAGGGTCATAGGAAGTATTTATTTTGACCAAAAACAAACAGGCCCAAATTGTGTAAATATGAAATGTTTTATTTGACAGTTGCTAGGACGCTGACATTGACTGACCCCTCCCTTGTTCGAGCGCAGTATCTAGAGAAAATAGGTCAACATTTCTTCTGTGTTTGATACAAGGTGGTATATGAACTCCCATCCCTGGGTTAATATTATTTGATAAATACATGTACACATCCCAGGTGACATGTTCAACGATAACTAAATAAAGACTGTATGGAATTCAAAGCTTGGGAAAATGTATCCTTTCACATTTCCACTAATCACTCTTCAAAACACTTGATTCTAAAGGAATTTTGGTTAACAGTTCATAAGCGCTCCGATTTAGTGTTGAGGTTAACGAGGTCCTTAAAATCATTTTGAGTTTCATTAAAATGATCTGTAATAACATTTTCTGCCTCTGTAGCCAACATCACTCAACCTGGTTGATTCACAGTTGAGGCAAAGCCAAAACCACTTTTTTAAATAAATTGAGAAATGTCAATGGTAATTTGTCATCTAGATTCCCGTTGCAGTAAATCCAAGAAGTGGGGAAGGATTTGATGTATTTCAAACATTTTGCTAATATTATGACAAGCAAGTTATTTTTCACCCTTTTAATGCTTAAAAAGTATGAAATATTCTGCCTCTATAATGATAAGCAGTTTGTTTTAAGTTGCATATTTGATAGCCCGCCAATATTTATATTGCTTCTTGCTCAGGCTTCCCTTAGAATAATACTGCAATAAATGTTTTTCTCTGCAGGCATCTAAGTCATTACTCATTTCTACCCTCAAACAATAATCTCAGAAAAATTCAACTGTAGTGCTAGTACACAATACATACTGCATACTGTAATAGCAGGAATGTTTTGAATTATTTAACATTTCAGTGGTGTAAAGTACTTAAGTAAAAATACTTTAACGTGCTAAAGTCGTTTTTTGTGGTATTTGTACTTTACAATTTAGAATTTTGACAACATTCACTTTTAGTTCACTACATTCCTAAAGAAAATAATGTCATTTTTACTCCATACATTTTCCCTGACACCCAAAAGTTACATATTGAATGCTTAGCAGGACAGGAAAATGGTCCAATTCACACACTTATCAAGAGAACATCCCTGGTCATCCCTACTGCCTCTGATCTGGTGGACTCACTAAACACACATGCTTCATTTATAAATGATGTCTGAGTGTTGGAGTGTGCCCCTGGCTATCCGTAATTATAAAAAAAAATGTAATGGCGATGTCTGGTTTGCTTAATACAATATAATTTGAAATGATTTATACTTTTACTTTTGATACTTAAGTTTATTTTAGCAATTACATTTACTTTTGATACTTAAGTATATTTAAAACCAAATAGTTTTTGACTTTTACTCAAGTAGTATTTTGCTGGGTGACTCACTTTTACTTGAGTAATTTTCTATTAAGGTATCTTTATTTTTAATCAAGTATGACAATTGGGTACTTTTTCCACCTCTAACATTTTCAAATGTGTAATATGTTCTCCTAACCCCTCTTGGGGGTGGACTTCCCAGAGAGATTTCCAGTAGTGCCCCAAATACAGCTCAGTTTGACCAGAAAAAACATTTGATGCTTAGCAGGTCTAGAAATCCCCTCTGAAATGTGAGTATTTGACTGAGATCACTTCCATGATTGGTGAAACACTAGCCTCTGTGACCTCCCTAAACACTTAACAAGGAAATTACAGCCACACTTCAACTCATTTATACTAATTAAATGTTTCAGCGACAAACCACTTATGTGAGTATATTTGGTGTCAAGACAAGTCATCATCTCATATTAGACATATGAGATTGTATTGTTAAAAATATACTTTCAGACACTCAAATGTGTCAAATGTAGGCCAACTGCACTCAAAGGGGGGTCAATATGGGCTGACTGACACTGATCCATAATCAAAATATATTATATGAGTACATCAAAATAACTTTCTCTATGGAGGAGCCGTGGTTTCCTCAAAAACAACTTTGTTAACTCAAGCTGCTCAATAAAACGAGAGTCCATTCCTTTTGTAGAGATTACACTAGAGAGAGATTGATGAGCACAGCTCCAGATTAGCTGCGGGAGTGTCTGCTAAGTGAAACCCCCAAATTATGGTCCATCTGGGTGGGTTCCAGGGAAACAGATAGTACCATGATACCTGAGCCTACAGCCGTTCACATAGCTGACCAGGTCACACATTTACAGTTGTGCCCTATAGGCAGACTGTGTCTGGGGGAGAGAGGTGACATCCTGGTCAATCAATGTCCCCTGAGGCATTTCCAGACACTTAAAAAAATAAAAAAATAATCTCCTCTCCACTTCTGTCCATTGTGATTTAGGGGAAGCCTTTTGTGCTTTACCAAAACAACAGGGAGGGAGATAATAAGAGTCTGAGCATGTAAATCCTACTATTGTACAGATCAGGCCTGAGGAGTCCTCCATTACATTCTTTAGTAATCCAGCTCCATTTCCCTGCTGGACAACCATTGGGTTTTTAGGATTCTCAAATAATGTCCATAACCACTACTTTTACTACATACCTACTACATAACTACTTTTGGTGTATCTCAATATAGGCCATGATCTGAAAAGACAGGCTACCTGAGATGTCTACTTGGCAGTTAGGATTGATGCAGTCCAGTAACCCTTTAACTCCACAAGGTGGCAGTGCGATTTACTAAAGTCAGGAGCAGGAGGAACATGTCCATATATCCACCATGAACTATCAGATCAGTCATAGATAAAGTTATGAAATAGTAATGTTCAGCATAAACATTAATGAACAATAGAATAATCCTGTCAAGCTATCCTATCCACTTCTCTCTCAAACTCTTCCTCTCCTCCTGCCTGGCCTGTCTTGACCTTTAAGAGTTTAACTCACACCCTAACTCTCACAATGTCCACTGCCATCATGAGAAAACAGTGGGAAGAAAATACAGGCTAGATATTTTCCTTTCTTTGAGTAAATTTGGCCAGTCGCTCTGGTTACAATGGGTCATGTAATCTCAGTTTCTTGGGCTGGGAATGGAAGGGGTTTACGCAGTGTTATCCAGGGGTTTTGGAACTGTTAGAGGCCGTTCTACGCAGATGTATTCCAGCTTATCATGTGTATTTATCCTGACCTGATCCACTGTATATCAGACTGCAACGTGTAATGCCTCGAGGAATTCAACATAGTGACATGGTTTACGTTGGCCCGCTTCTTGTGAAACTGGAGAAGCATGACGCGATAGAGTCAAATAAATCCTCAGGAGAAAGATCGCACACTAAGACAAATAAACATTGTTTACAAAATTGCATTTTAATCCAAAGACATTCATGAGGGAGATCCAAAAAAGACAACATCATGTCAGCTATAGCAATGGCTTTCATTGCGAATCATGCTGTATCATTATGTGGTCGGTGGTTACGTTTATGCCCTCCGGGTGCTGCGCAAGGTCCATTCTGTTAAGACAAAGGCTCATTTTCTCTGAAACTTCAATGGGGATCCAGAGATCCTTCGACCTGCTCTGTCGCACAGTTCACTGATAGAAAGGACAGAGGTTGCATCCCAACTGGCACCCTATTGGGGAGCTCTGATCCAAAGTAGTGCACTATAAACGGAATAGGTTGCCATTTGGGACACAGACACGGTATCCAGGGAGACACTTTAAACAATAGACTAGTCTCATTACAAGAAAAAGGGTATAATCTCAGCAAATGGTCCTCTCTGTCAAGTTAGCTCAGACGTGAACATTTCAACTCAGCTGGCGGTCACTAGTTTAGGATTTATTTCTGACTGAAGTTCATTCAAAGACTAACATAATGGATAAGACAGTCTATTGGGACGTCTGCTCTGCTATGAGAGTTATTTCAGTCTAATTTGTGAATTAAAGTAATTCTGCCAGAAGGTCTCCCCCACACCCTCCCCCCGCCTTCTCCCTCTCTCTCTCTTTTACTCTCTGACCATGAACTCATCATTGACAGGCTCCAGATGTTATCTGCTCGTCTAAAAGTGGCAAACTACCTGAGACAGCCTGCCTGTCCTTCCTCTCTTTCAGCTGTAAACTCTAGAGTCTACGACGTGGTTGTTGTTTCTCAGTTACTCAGCCTTGCCTAAGGATGGTGAAGAATATCACACAAGAGCTATGATGTAGTTTAAGAAAACATTTCATGATGACATCTCAGTTGATTGATTGATGATGCATTGACAAGTCAGTAAAGAAGTTGTGAGAAAGTGTCCGGCAGGACGTTCTCCTGGAACATGACTCTTCCTGAGGAATCTCCCAGGCTCTCAGTCTCCTGTTTGCACTGGTCAACTTTCTTCGTCCTCCAGAGGTCAGAGATCATGAGGATGGCCCTCGTTTGTGACCTCAGGACCATCACTCACTTCCTTTATCTGGTTGGTGACGGGAAAGAGTCAGACATGGCTCACCCCTTTAATCCCACGCATGGACTCATATTGATACCTCTGCCTCACTATGAAGGAGAGTGCCACATAGAAACATATCCCATAAGGCCCTCATGTCTGGGTTTGTACATATGCATACAGATACCCATGCAGCATAGCTGTAGTGAGGACATAATTTCACTGCCTGGCGATCTCCATCCAATCATTATTTGAATTTGCCCTGCATTATGTTGTTATCGCTGTCACTAAATCTGAATAAAAGTGGGTCTGTTATAAAGTGGGCGAGTTAACGATTGTTGTTCATCATGCAGGGCAATAGTATGTACATGGCAAAATTCTTTATTAAAAGTAAGGGATTGCCTCTGATAAGATCTCTGAAAAGTATTAGGGATTTTTTGTTTTTGAATACTCATTGATATTCTTAATCTCACTGGACAAGTGAGTGTGACTACATTAGGCGAGGCAGCAGAAGGCTTAGTTATTCACTCTGAAATGTACTGAGCTTCGTGCAATTATAAAACAGGCTGCTGTGCTGCAAGAGAGACCTGTGGCCTCCATTGTTGTTAAAGACAGCAGAGAGCCAGCATGCATTTGTTTTTTCACGCCACTGCTCCTCTAACTCAAACCATACCGCTGCCAGAAAAGCATTCTGAGTGGTAGTAATTGCACCTTGACTGGTCCAGAAGTGTTGGAGCTCATGGAGACTCCAGGAAGAGAGTCCAAAAAAACAGTTCTCCTGAGCATCTTAAAACATTTTTATTGATTTTTTTAGAGTATGTTTTTTTCCCCAGTTCAATGTGTTTTGACATTGTGCATGCCCAGCATGAACAGAATTTGGCTGTAAAATATGTAAAGAACAGTTTGGTATTGTTTCAGGAAACGAGAACTTCTCCCCTAGGAACTCCAGTTGAGTTAGTATGGTGTCATGACAACAAAATTATAGAGTGCACTACTCTGACCAGGTCCTGAGAGGTGCTGCCTTTATTCAAAAAAGTAACCAGCTTCTTCTAATGTGTATAATTTCAGACATTATCCTAAAGTCAGCTTTTTCAAGAAGATAAAAATCAATAAAAACAATCCCCAAAACCCAGAAGGAAGTGTCGGTGCTCCAGTGAATGGAGCAGTGTAGCCTAGGCTAGGGTCTCATATGGGAACCCACAATTAGAGGACGTTAATGTGGCCCACATGAGGAGAGGCTTCTGGGAAGGCTCCACAGGTGTCTGGTTGATTATGATCTGACACCCCTGTCTGTCCTAACCAGAATCATACCTGGCAACAATTGGCTAGGAGACTAGAAGCTCCAACAAGCAACAGGGCCATGGAACTCCTAGTTATGTTGCTACAGTATTTTCCTTCTGTCTTTATTTTTTTCTTCACAATCTACCGTACTGTATTTCTTATAATGGGTTTTTTCGCTCTCTGACCGTGTTCCAAGACCCTCTCAGGACATGTTTTGGACATTCCATTTCTCCCCACTTCTTCTGCTAAAGTTAACCGTTGTTGAAATGTGGTGAAATTCGGACTAATCGTACGCTTAATGGACCATTTCCGCACAGGGAATAATGTTCAGGGAATGATATTGCCTTGCGGTCAGTGTTGGATCTCAACTATCATAGCTGTTTTCTTTTTGTGCTCCTGATTTTAATTGCAGATGCTGAACAGCCAAACTATTTCCTCCTTGTGTCCTATCAGATATGCCTCTTGCGATATTATGTACATGGCAATACAACCCATACTATTTAGTCTGCAAATGCCTCTAGTCATGATGCTTAGCCTGTAAACCTTGTTGACGTTGGAAAAGTTGAACAGTGATAGAACGGTACGGTAGAACAGTATTAACTAAGCGATGCAGAATTTAGTGAAAGGGAAATTTGATGTTGTGAAAGATGCAAGAGAGATTGATGTCAGCACATTTCACAATCTGACCTCACCACACAGATCACAGATCCACTGTCGCTGTAAGTCAAATATCCCAAGACAAGATCTTATCCTGCACCCCACATCTCCTCCCCAAACAATAAAGGCAGGAGAAGTGGCCCCTAAAAATACCCTTATCTGTAACCATCACCAGAAGATGCCACTGGGGGGTAAAGTGCTGCAAGGGGCTCAATCTCAATCTCATGGATTTATCATCTATCTATGATAAAGCCCAAACTTCTAAGGTGAGTTGAAATCAAAATCCTCCATCTTATCTGGCAGGGCCCTTTTTTCCCTTTGTTTTCTTTGATCCCATTTGATCTGCGAGGGCGATGCTGAGGGGAATTTGGGGTCTGTGCCCATTTTGTGACCCCCCCTGCGACCATTACAGAGCACTCTATCTGTCCAGACTGGTAGAGTTCCATATTGACCCATTCATAGTGCCTGCCTATTCTGTTCCAATGCTAGGTGAGCTTGCCTGGCATCACAACTGCCCCCACACCCTTAACTTCCACATCTGAAAGCAATTGCAGTTGCAGGGCTGTGTGTGGGGGGCTGCCGGATTCCAGCAAGACCCCCTCACCGAGAGAGAGGAGGGAGGTAAGCGTTGGGAAAAGTGGGGCTGGCAATTAAAAAACTCCCTGGCCTTTTGATGGAATTCCCGACGGGGTTAGTCAAAGCGGGATTAATCACTGGCCTTATCCCGGTGATCCTGTATCTTTCTCCCACTCACTGCCTTCCCTATTTTCCCTCTCTCTTTACAAGCCCTGTGTCATTTCCTCATTAATATCCTGGGAAAGGAAATATAGAGCGGGGCGAGGAAACGTCAACTTTTTCTAGGCTTAAACAATTTTACAAATGCCTGCCTACTGTTAAATCTGTAAGCCTTACCCCCACATAGTTTTTCAATAACCCAACCTAGAATTATTCCTTAATTTCTTAATAAAATCTTTAACAAATTGACCACAACTTCTTTGATAATGACTACATTTGACTCCTTCCCATAAATAATAGTACCCCTGTTATAAATGGATTGCATGCGTTGTATTACAACTTGTAATTTAGTTTACATTGTGCTTGAGGAACCCGAAAATTACATGGGTTTATGTTCAAAATGAATAGTTTGCGCTTTGTAAAGTTGAGATGACTGCCTTTTCTTACCTAAATCAAGTCACATTTTTGCTATCGTTGCTTTGAAACATGTCATTTTTTCCCCTCGAATTCTGCTTTTAAAGGGAAGGACATTGAAATCTAATAAGCCGCATTCAAAGGAGGTTTCCCTTTTCTGTCAAATGCACACTCATTATTGAAACATTTACCCATTTTAGACAGAATTGTACTTATTCGCCATCAATCTCACACACATACACAGAAACACATGGTGAGCCACACATGTGCCTGTTTCATCAATGGCGTCGCTCCGCTGATTCAGAGAGCGCCATTGATGTTTTATAGTATCAGTCATTCACCCTTGGCAAAAGAACAAAAAAACAGACAACGATGAACTACTTTAAAACATGTGTTTTAGTTTACAGGCTAATTTGGAGACAACAACTAAATGTACTGGGACCTCAAGACCAACATTGGTGCCATCAGGACAACAAACATAATGAAAAAGGAAAAATAACGGTCACACTTTGAACTAGGATATTTTACACAGCGCCCCTTTCCCCTCTCTGGCTCCTTAAATGAGAGCCACTCTGGTGTCTGGTCTGCTGTGGTGGCCTGCCAGACTTTTCCTAGTAAGTTAAAGCAGGTGTGGGTGAGGCAGCAGTAGCCCAACGCTGGGACTGGGACTGGGACTCCTCACTGTCATGGTGCGGGACAGTTTAATTGGATAAAAGGGAGGGTGGGGGTCTAAAGGAACCTGAATGGGGATCATCCGAAGACCCCGGACCCTGATTTATGACGGCCGCAGTCGGAGGTGGCAGCATGACAAATGACCTGCTGAGGAATAGGGATGTCATTTATCTTCCCCATGCAGGAGCTGTAGGGTCGGATGAGGATTGAGAATCCTCTTGGCACTCACTGGAGGAAGGAGGCCCACTTGATGATAACAGCGCCATGTAGACAGCGGTAGTGAACATCAACACTGTGCACTCCCATCTTGCTGAGCCTTGCGATGATGCCAAGCAACCGTATGGTATCATGTGTGTAAGGGGGGGGCATGTGTGTATGTGTTTGTGTGTACGCCTGTGTGTGTGTATTTAGTGGTGGGGTCATCTGGCCTCCACATCCCACCTGAGTCTCTTCCTGTTCCTCCTCTAACCCTGAGGTCAGGGTGCATAATACTGATTGGTGGGAAGGATGGATGGAGGGAGGGATGGATGGAGGGAGGAGAAAGAACGACTGTTAGCGTGATTGGACGCTAATGTTTCCAGATGTCTAATAGGATGGAAGAATTTTTTTTCAGCGTATCCTTAAAAGATGTCCAAGTTTGGATCCCGGCCGACCGGCTTCTGCGAGATGCCAGTCTGATACCGAGTCTTTATAGCAGGTGTATGTAAATATTATGTCAAGCCTTAGACAGAGAGAGCGTGCAGCAAGTGGGTTCACCGCTTCTGTCTGGGTTTGATCCTTGAGAAAATAATTGTATAAGATCAAGGGGAAACCACACATGCTTGTGGCATAACACGCTGCTACTAAAACATGTAGGGGTCCCCATAAGAAGCACTCCCTTCCTCACGCTGTAGTGCTGCCTGGGCATCTATTACAGGTCTATAAGGGCTTCTGCTGCGAGGCGTCTGGCAGGCCCTGACGGCTACATTCCTTCCCATCTGATAGTGGCCCTTATCTGGCGGAGATGGAGGTGCTGACTAGGTGATGCGTGTTGGGCTTTACAGTAACATCAACACATTCCAGCCACACATTCCTCATGGCCAGTGAAAACACAGCCGGCCCCGATAACAGAAAGGGCAATCAAAACAACGATAAATCGTGCCGGATATAAAGCGCTGCTAACCAAACTGCAGAGCGGTTCAAACAAATACTTTCTCTAGTGGCTCTAAATGGCTGTAATACCCTGGGCGGCTGGGGCTGTTTCAGCTCCAGTGGCTGTATTGTGGCGGGGTTTTGTCTCTGCCTGCCCCTCCATTATGCCACTAGCGCTACAACACCTCCAGCCGGAAGACAACAAGGAGCTTCCAGTCTCCTGACCATGTCCCTCCCGAAATCCCAACTCATGGCTAGCCTAGCCAGTTACTGTGAATCACATGATCCTCCATAAACCATAATCATTCCGTTACTTTATCGTCCTTTGGTTCAGCTATACTATACCACCCCCACTGCTGTCTCTCTGACTGTGAGCGGTGGGTGCCTAATTCCCTGCAGCAGGCACAGGGCTAGTGTTTCCCCAACGAGCCGAGCCACAGACATGCCTTGCCGGTAATATGGATCAATGGGAGGCATCCCTTGTAGGAGAGCCGCGGTCGGGCTTATCGCTGATCCTCCATCTCCCGTCCCTGGGTCTTCCACTACAAAGGCATCTCCGAGCCTGGCGTAATGGAAAGCACCTGCTCCAGATGAGGCAGGGAAGTAGTTAGTGAGAAGGGAGATTGAGATAAAGGAAGGGAAATATGGAAAAGTGGGAGTATTGGACAGGGCTCAATCAGGCAGGAGGATGGAGGCAGGGCCAGAGAGTAGCTGAGAGTGGCTGAGCACCAGGAAGTTCCCAGTGGCTGGACTTTGTAGGGTTTTGGGGCGCGTGGTAGATCCACTAGAGACCCACCACATTAAGCTCTGTTCTTGGATGGTTGGTTCTCACATAGATCAACTTTTTACCCTGCTCAGACTCAGGCTGACTGAGAGGAAGCAGATTTTCTTTCACCCTCACAATGGTGTTTTCACTCTTCTTTTTATCTCTCCGCTGCCAGTAATGTAGCACAGCTCTCTCGCTCTTTCTCTCGCTTTTTCTCTCGCTCTTTCACACGCTCTTTCTATTTGTATTCCTTCCCTTTGTGATTTTTCACATCGTTGGTGGATATGATATCAGAGCCATTTGTCATGATTTTTACTCATAAAATATGAATGAAAAATATATTTGAAAATGTCTGTTCTCAAATTACATCTGAAGCCCTTTCCTGCTTTAAGATAACCTAGTGGCGTCATGGGTGGAATGTTATTAATATTTTTCAGAATTTCATAAATAATAAACATTATTTAAAACAACCCGCCGAAAATCTGGTGTTTCTATGTCAAACGTTTTTGTTATATTTCAGTCTTCTGTGATTTCAGTCTTCTGTGATTGATGTATATGAAGTGTAATTTTAGGATGCAAACTCAATGTATGAGATTACAGCTCTATATCTGACATGGTACAGGTGTCTTATTTTCTTTAAGCCCATAACCATGTGTGTGAGGTGTATACTTTTGTTTCAAAGAAGATTTGTTTAAGACTACCAAGAAACACTCGGTGCGACCCTGGTTTATCCCATTGCAGTAAAATATTAAAAAGACAATGAAAATCTGCGAGAGGAGAAATCATCATATAAAGTGCCAGTCAAAAGTTTGGACACACCTACTCATTGAAGGGTTTTTCTTTATTTTACTATTTTCTACATTGTATAATAATAGTGAAGACATCAAAACTATGAAATAACACATATGGAATCACGTAGTAACCAAACAAGTGTTAAACAAATCAAAATATATTTTAGATTTGCCCTGATGACAGCTTTACACACTCCTGGCATTCTCTCAACCAGCTTTACCTGGAAGGCTTTTCTAACTCTTGAAGGAGCTCCCACATATGCTGAGCACTTGTTGGCTGCTTTTCGTTCACTCAGCGGTCCAACTCATCCCAAACCATCTCAATTGGGTTGAGGTTGGGTGATTGTGGAGGGACAGGCTATCTAATGCAGCATTCCATCACTCTCCTTCTTAGTCAAATAGCTCTTACACAGCCTGAAGGTGTGTTGGGTCATTGTCCTGTTGAAAAACAAATGATCCCACTAAGCGCAAACCAGATGGGATTGCATATTGCTGCAGAATGCTGTGGTAGCCATGCTAATTAAGTGTGCCTTGAATTCTAAATAAATCACTGACAGTGTCACCAGCAAAGCACCCCCACTTCTTCTTATTGGTGCCCTTTAGTAGTGGTTTATTTGCAGCATTTTGACCATGAAGGCCTGATTCACGCAGTCTCCTCTGAACAGTTGATGTTGAGATGTGTCTGTTACTTGAACTCTGTGAAGCATTTATTTGGGCTGCAATTTCTGAACCTGGTAATTCTAATGAACTTGTCCTCTGCAGCAGAGGTCACTCTGGGTCTTCCTTTCCTGTGGCGGTCCTCATGAGAGCCAGTTTCATCATAGCTCTTGATGGTTTTTGCGACTGCACTGACATTTTCCGGATTGAGTGACCTTCAAGTCTTAAAGTAATGATGGACTGTCATTTCTCTTTGCTTATTTGAGTTGTTTTTGCCATAATATGGACTTGGTTTTTTACCAAATAGGGCTATCTTCTGTATACCACCCCTATCTTGTCACAACGCAACTGATTGGCTCAAACATATTAAGAAGGAAATACCTTCCACAAATTAACTTTTAACAAGGCACACCTGTTAATTGAAATCCATTCCAGGTGACTACCTCATGAAGCTGGTTGAGAAAATGTCATGAGTGTGCAAAGCTGTCATCAAGGCAAAGGGTGGCTACTTTGAAGAATCTCAAATCTCAAATATATTTTGATTTGTTTAACACTTTTATGGTTACTACATGATTCCGTATGTGTTATTTCATAGTTTTGATGTCTTCACTATTATTCTACAATGTAGAAAATAGTAAAAATAAAGAAAACCCCTGGAATGTGTAGGTGTGTCCAAACTTTTGACTGGTACTGTACATCAATACATTATATGTATTCAATATATGTATTCAAAACCACATGATGGTGTTGATATTTATGCCTAGGGCCCTCACTAACCAGGCTTCATCAGATTCCCAGAAACGGAATGATTACATACATGTGGCATGAGCGTATTATTGGCACACAATTGAAACCTAGCCTACACAAGTTAGGAAGTCACTGCAAAGTCATGTGGGTTGCCAGTGTGGGTTCTCCACACCTGAAACCCAATATGTTTCTCGGTGCAGGTCGGAGGCTTGCAGACAGCCTTCAAGCTGCAGTCCCCTGAGAGCCTCTCGGCTCCATACTCAAGCTGGTACCATTCCGCCCTTAGGGGAAGAAAACACAAACAAAACATCACTACATTATACTCAGGAGGGTAGCCTACACTCAGGAGTACCTTCATTTTTAATCTGTCTCAGGGCTGGACTTATCACCCCCTCTAACCAGCCTGTTGAATCTGGAGAGGTTCTCTCCACTTCCCGTGTCCTCATGAGTCTCCACTCTCCACTCGTATGTCCACCACTGAGTCTCTACTGTCCCCCTCTCCACCTCCAAGCCCCCCCCCCCCCGAGTCTCCACTTTCCAGCATTGCGACACTCATTAGTATCATGGCAAGGAAACAAAACACAAAGTGGATTTCACTTTTTTTGGAAAACAGACCTAATGTTGGAAGCAAACATCATTATGTTATCATCCAGAGTCACATGTATTTATTGTCCAAGCTATAGCACCCAATATTTTACATACAGCAGGTTTTTAAAGGACCAAATCGTTTGGTCTGCTTTGTGTTTTCATTTTTGCCATAGACAAAATATGGCGATACTGGTATGGTCACCGCCCTCTTTCCATTCCCTGTGTCCCCCTGAGTCTCTTCTCTTCTCTCCAGTCCTCAGTCCTCAGTCCTCACTCTCCACTACCCGTGTTCCCAGAGTCTCCCCTCTACACTCCCAATGGGATGCCCTAAGTCTTCACTCTCCTCTCCCCTGTCTCCCCTCACTCAGGCCCTTATTCCCAGTAATCTGATGCCATGTTCAACGCATCACTTCCCATGTGTTTCTCTCTACAGAGAGCCAGGCAGGAGTCACTGATAACACTTCACAGCACCTTGCCATACTGGTGTTTTCTAAATGGATAACATAGACTGGTCATCTATTGGTTTAAAGCTTTGACTTGAAACTGTACAAATTATGGATAGGGATATCAGAGGAAAATCATGATGTTAACTCCAATATTGTTGTTTTTGAGTATATCTGTACAAAAACTAAAAAAACAACACTTGGAGAACATTTTCGACATAAAATGCTACATTTTAAACTGCTCAACTCCGTCAAAAAGAATATCTGAAGGTTTCATATCAAAAACACATGTTCTTCTTCGGATACAGTTTTCTCTCATATACAGCAACAACACCCTTATATGAGTCATCTATTTTAGGTACTTCATTGAAATCCCTTTCACTGAATTTTGAGTGATGTTTGACTGTTATAAGGAAATTTCATTAGATGGCTTGTACAGTAATATGACTTCATCTATCGTGCAGCATTTATTTCATCCATGTTTGACCATATTATAGGCGATTGGACGGTTGGCCTGGGTTAATTAACATAGCTCTATTTAACCTTGACCATGCAGTGGCTATTAATCCTCTGAGTCATCATGTGGGTGCTTCAGCACACTGTAGCAGCTTACTGCAGTAATTCATACCTGCAGAGATTATGTGCCTGCTTTGCTAAAAGGGCAATATGCATCTCAAACAACAAGGCACCCTGACAATGTTTTCGTAAAAATCGGGGTATTTATCATTCATTTAAAAGTCAAAAAGATGGATGTACCACTTGCAGATTACCCATTTTAAGTGTGTATCACTGTATATAAGCAACCCAAGGCATGAAGAATGATGAAAGATCAAAAACAAAGTGTTAGTATTCTTTATATTATTTACTTTCCACATCACAGCAGTGTCAGGAAGAAGGATAGGCAGTTTGGGACGAATGAGCTATAATGTTGTATTCTGATAGCTCTGAGTTACACATAACGACACATCCTCTATCATTCAGGCCTAAAAAGAAGACAAGACACAGTAAAAGCAAAGGCAATGTCAAAGCATTACTTCATTAAAGGTTCCCATCAGTAGCACTGTCTCATCTAAGTAGAGAGTGATAAAGCGTCAACTAAGCCACATACAGGAGGAAAACGACGTATTACTCATAGCAGAGACCGGTATACTGTACCATGTTAAGACTCCATTATAACACTATAACCTCCCACGGTTACAAGAGTCAGGGTAGGTGTTAATTCCTTTGCATCATCACTGGGCAAAAGGTCAAGTAGATGAACAGGTAAGGATTATCACAACTGTCCTAACGTTGCAAATAGTGCATATCTGAGTAATAGCTCATCATCGCAATCTCCTCAAAACCACAATGTCACACAAACTCACAATAACATAACTCACATCACAAGATGTTTTGCACCCTTTAACAGCACCCCACAATGCCAAAAGCACCATTTGTGATCTGATCTCTCTCACCCCTCCCTTGCTAATGTGTTAGTCCAGTGTGAGTACAGACTGAGCCCGCAGTAACTACAAGCCTCTGTCAACAGCCACACAATGCTGGGCAGTGGAGGATAAGCCTTTCCCGGCCATCAGCCACAGCAGAGGGAGAAGGGGTCCAGAGGGGCTGTTATTTCAGGCCACTCTGACTGACAGTTAGATTGTCCACCCAATTCTGCTCTGGTAGCTAAATTGGAGGAGTAGGTTAGGCTAAAACACTCGGAGGCTTGACGTCCCAAAACAACCCCAACCAGCCCTGCTCAGACTCCTGAGGGTCTAACCCAAGCTGGCAGGCACAAACATGGAAATGGCTCCTCTGCACTACGCTGGCCCTTGTCTCACCTCCACTGAAGTGACACGTGGAAACATGTTATTAGAGTCTCCAGAGCCAGAGTTTCCAGAGCCAGCTGCCCCGCCACACTCATGCTGTCACCCCCAGACATCACCCCAAGCCAGCCTGATAGACCTGACACACAGGCCACGGCCTCAACTTTGTAAAGCTCTGGTTGACTGGCTGGTTGGCTGTCTTAGGTCTGGTCCTTACTCCTGCATCTCACTCTCCCTTTCTCCTTCTCTCCCACACAAACCTGAAAGAGCTCCCATGTTCCCCAACATCAGTCCAACTTGAATACACATAACAGCACTTCCAGGAACTCACCCAGAATAAATCCCTTTGGTAATAAATCATTCAAATCCATTGTGGTAGTTTTGTGATCGTTCTGGTGGTTGGGGAGCAGGAGTGGATCTGGCAGTGGAAAATGGTCCTCTTCACAAAGTGTTGGGTGAAACAATGGCAATGTGTCCCAACAAGCTGAGATCGCCATAGATAATAGTTTCCTTTGCTTCTTTTTTTCAAAGCATCTAGACTAGAATACCTCCCATATCACACAATTCTTAATTCTGACGCCGAGACAGACAGCTTCTTGAGACCCAATATAACCACTTCCCTCAGCCAGTAGCAAAGTATAGCTCTCAACTACTATATTTGGGCAGGTGGAACACATTTATGAAATCAGACCAGCCGATCACACCAACATTAATGGAAACCATATAGCCCGTTCAGGCCAGTGGGTCTCGTTTTACAGGCCACACTTGGAGCACCCACAGAGAGTTGGCGCTTTAAAACGTCACATGGAATCCTGTCAAATTCCTGTTTCCACATATGTCATTTAACACTAGCACTATTGTTAAACCACTGCTCTTGACGGTAATCGTCATTAGAATTTCCAAAGAAAAGTTGTTGCAAAAGTGCTGAGATCTACACAGACTGATTCCTCGTCCCGTAAAGAAGCACAATTGGGTTTTTTATAGACTGGAATCCCCTCCCTTTTCATTACGTTCACCACACAGAGTGGCGTTTGCTCTTTCCTGTCCTCCATTTCCCTCTTTGTACAGTTGAGCTGCTGTAAACATAATATCAGCCCTGGTTTAGTGAGAGCCCTGGTGTCCGTGTTAGACTACGGCCCGCTTGCTTGCTGAGTGATAGGGTTCCCACTACCAGTCGGCATGGAACATTGTTTTCCTTGGGCCTCTGCCATTCTAGGCATTTTCAAACCTTTCAAAGCAAACAGCACCACAGCTGCTAAATTCTCCCCGTCAATAGGAGAGCAGCTTGGCATTCGACCTTCACCTTCCAAGGTCCTCCTCATAATGTGGTGTATTTCCAATTTTCTCATGTTGACAAAAGTCTTGGGGAGAAAAAGAGGTCATTGTTCAAGCTTGTTGAGTCTTCGTGTGACTTCACCCGCTCTGAACTCCACGGCTTTCCCAACCCAACCTTAGCCCACTACTCAAAGCTAGCCCCTTCCCCTCTGCCCCCTTCGCCATTCTCTGAAGGACAAAAATCACTTTGTCAGGTTTGGTTCATTAAAATGCCTTGCAGAGGTTTTGAACTCTTGCTGCTATTCAATCGCCGGCTCTGGCCTCAGCATTCTCTGAAAACTTCAAGTTCTTTTGATTCAAATCTGTGAAACCCTCAGAGAGTGCTTTTGGATTTAATTTGGCTCACAGTTAGCCCCCTGGAGGAAGAAACTGAAGGGGAACACTGACGCTAGCCAAAGGAAAAGTGACAGATTTAGCTGAGATTTGACAATTAATAATAATCTCAGTGCAGAGGGGTGAACCATAGATTCCCAATGTCAATGGAGGTTTAGCTTGGGTATACTGTTATTAATACTGGTGCCCAAAAGACGTGGACATAATCCACCGTGGTGACAGACTCATCTAGTGTAGCCTTCTCTGAAACCTGACTGAAACCTTTGTTGTACGTTAGCCAACTACTTGCTAATGGCTGCTTACATTCAAAAAGGCACTTTAGAAACAGCATGTCAGTCTCCGGACGTTTTCCCTGCAGAGACCAACGATAAATGCAAGTAGGACATCCGTGTGTAAATTCCTCTGACAGACAGCACTAGCGTTGGGGGGGGGGGGGGGGGGGGGGCAATGCAGATGGCTCACATGTGCTGCCCTCAATCAGGGGGTCTGATCTCAGAGGTTAGTGTTAATTACAGATTATTACTGAACCGTAAACGAAGCCATGGGCTGCAAGGCTGGTCAGGGGACTTGGAACAATTAGTAACGGCCCGGCTCTATGTTTATACTAGTATATGAGCTGTGGCAAGTTAGGAGGGTTGCTGTGAAATATGATTTCAATTTGGAGGTTTTGTTTTGGGTTCTTTGAAGGTTAGGGTGGCGAAAAAGGTGCAAGGGGTTGCCGTGTGAAATCACTGTTTTCTCCCTGACTGTACGAACGTGTCAGTCGTCACTCCTCCCCCTCTCAGCTCAACTTTCACAGTAACAGCCTGCTTATCGGCCAATCAGAAGGGGTATAGGAGCTCCCCTAGATTATAGAACAGAGCGAACAGATCCATCCCTTGGCTCTCTGGGTTTATGTCACCTCCACAGAGGTTAGAGGGGAAACTTGAAAGTCCATAGCAGAGCTGTAGAACACTGACTCCATGCCAGCATCACCCTCCATAGTTCATGTTCTGTATATTATAATGAAAGTGCTACACATGGAAAAGGAGAAAGAGAAAAACGAGTGGCCGATGGTCCAGCCAGCCTTGACCCTCTGTGTTTATGTCTATGATAGCTCCCAAGTAAATTGGATCATCAATCATCCAGCATTACACAGGAGAGAGAAAAAAGAACCATTCTAACATTGCAACGTCAGGGTTAGTTAGACGGACCCACATGTGGAATTGTTTAAAGGCTAATCCTGATAGAGGCGTGGGGAGCGGAAGGGCACCAGATAGCCCCCACCCAAACCCCCCGTCCCCCACCTACCTCCTCATCCCCAAAAGACCAATCATGCGCCCGCTCCCTCAACACATAACCTCCTGACTGCAGCAATGTGTCCATCTAATTGTGAACTTCCTACAACAAGCAACCAGAAGGTGCTCTATTTCTGGTACGGGTCTGCTATTCCTGTGATTACTATTTTCCAGAACAGGACTATTACCATTGTAAAGGTTTGCACAATGTAGGTCAGAGCCAAAACAAATGTTCACTGCATGCCAAAATATAAAGGAGAAAAACACTATTACTCAGCTCATGATTAACATGGCTTTCAGAGAGCAAGAGGGTGAAATCACTAATAGAGCCCAAACAAATGTCCGGCACTGCCGCGTTTAGGACATCAAACGGAGCGTGCCTCAACATCAGAGCAGGGTCAAAGGTGAGGCCTGTGAATGAAACAGCTTCAGGTTGTGCATAATCTACCATGTCTGGAGGGCTCCGACATGCAACAACTCTCCCAGGGATAAGGACAGCTTGTCGAATAGCATACAAATAAATATGAAAAGGGGGCTGGTTGCGGCAACATCTGGTGTTCACCACCAAGGAAGACAGAAGTCAGAAAGTATTTTTGTTCTCTTTTTTTTCTCTTGCAATCCCACAAAGATCTGTCAGTCTCCTTATTCTCTGAATGTCTGTGTTAAGCATAAGAACAGAGGATTTGGGGGAATTGGGGGCCTGTGCTGCAATATACCTGATGGAGAACTGACAGTATGGGCCTGGGGGTGCTTTTAGGGAATGGAGGCATGGAGTAGGGAGAGTTGGCTGGTGCTGGTGGTTCCCTGACGCCTCACCACAGATTTGTGCTGTGCTGTATTTCTCCCTTCCTCCATGCCCTATGTCCTCCTCTCCCTTTACGAGTTGAGACAATGTGGATGTAATTAGCGCCTCTCTGTGGCGCTGGGGACTGGGGGCTGGCCGCTTTACTGGGCACACATGGCACTGGGACTGACACAAGCGCTGTCTCACACAGGAAGGCTGTCCCGTTGACCGGCCAGCGCTCTGCCGGCTGGCCACCACACGGGCGGGCTCCTGCCCCCCTCCCCACTCTCGCTATCTCACATTGCGAGCAAACAGAGGTGCCAGACAACAATGCAAGCTGAGAAACTCTCAGGAGGTCTGGGGGACTGGGGAGAGCAAGCTACTTCCTATTCTTGTTTTGTTTTTCTTATACTAAGTCCATGGGAACAAATTGGAAGTGAGGGTTAACAGCTGTAGAGTTGATAAAAAAGAAAACAAGTTATCTCTAAGAACCTTGATAGCAATTGTCAGGTTGACATAAAATGTAATGTGGTATTTTCTTAGTGAACCAGGTGATGCGTTTTACAGCTTGGTAGGAGTGGGAGACTGTTTTTAAAGATCTACAGCTGTCCTCTATTTTACAAAACCAAAACCCAGAATAACATGATGCAATTCAACCCTACTGACAGAGAGAGTGAATACAAGCATTGAGAGGAAATCCATATATATTGCCTTTCCCTTGCTCTGGGTTTCTCCCCTGCTCCTATAGCTCTGAGATGGGCAGAGAAATTGACGTAATTGGTGGAAAGTTTGGATTTCTCTTTATGTTAAAGGCATCCATTAAAAGGATCTCTCATGTCTAATGGCACGCTAATGGATATTTTCCTCAGACAGGTCTTTGGCTGGCCCATACTAAGCACTGCTGTGGGCCTCTGCTCTGCGAACTGATCTCCCATGCCAAGTTTCTCCTATACACTGTCCATACGTTTCCTGGGAAGCATTAGGGTGGGTATGTACTGTATGTGATCAACATAAATCCCACCTGTATGGTTTAATACCCTGGATCATCAGTACTCTGCAACCTCACCTCCGACATTCACTTTCACTTTAAATTGATATCTCTCTTTCACACTCTCTCTCTCTCTCTCTCTCTCTCTCTCTCTCTCTCTCTCTCTCTCTCTCTCTCTCTCACACACACACTGATACACACACACACACACACGCACGCACGCACACACACACACACACACACACACACACACAGGCACACCACACCTTCAAGGGAGCCCAAGCTCTGTTTGTGGTTTCGGCAGGCATGGATATACAGCAGTTTGGACTGGTTAGTGGTTGACTGACCTTAAGGAAAGTGGCCTTGAAACTCCAGGGTCCTCCAGGGTCCTCCTGGTCTCCATAGCTCTCTGAGACACATGTAGAGCATATCTGTCCTCGCTATGCTTGTTATCCACACTCATCCACAGGTGGAACGACAGTACATTCCTCATCCCTGAGATGAGAAAGGGGAAAGGGTGAAGTACACAGTAAACCCTCTCAGCCACCCCTAAACACACAGACACGCACCTGATTTATGTGGCTGCTGCTGCTGTGTGTGTGTGTGTGTGTGTGTGTGTGTGTGTGTGTGTGTGTGTGTGTGTGTGTGTGTGTGTGTGTGTGTGTGTGTGTGTGTGTGTGTGTGTGTGTGTGTGCGTGTGTGTCAGTAAATTCTCGGCACACATGGTTCACAGCTTAGCCACATGCCCCTCACTCAGTCTCCAGACTGAAGAATAAGTTAACTCTTCACCTCAATCTGAGAGGCATGGAGCTGCATCTGCAAACCACTGGCATCTGGGTCCAGATAGAGGGGTAGGTAGACATGTGACCCCGCTGCTTTATCCAGACACCTTGATATAATAAAGATAGATAGAGGGAGAGTGTGGGAGAGTGTGGGAGTGAGAAAGGGAACGAGGGAGAGAGAGAGAGGGGAGGGGAGAGAGAGGGTGCAGAGGGAAGACAGTGAGAGGAGAGGAGTCCAGAATGTCATAAATTACATCTCAATTTGCTCGTAACTGAAAATAATTTAAGTGGATTATCCTGGCAGATGGCAGTTGATTAAATCTGCTCAGTCTGTTAAACAAGTCTCATCGGTGGAGCTTTATTGGACAGAGAGAGAGGAAGAAGAGTCTGACAGCCAATGTCTGACGCAGATGCTGGCCCCATCCGCCTAACATTAGGGTTCTCGGGTGCGTTTTAAGACTATGTTATTGAGGAAAATCTGCCTATATTCTGTTTTGGTCTGCTTTCTATCTGAATTTGTAACTTGGTATGATATTAAAATTCTATTACCTAGCTAATCCAACATTTGAGTCAGCTTTAATCACCAATGCAAAGCTAAGTTAGCGTTTCAAATGTTCAATAAGATCAATAAGTGTAGGCCTATTATTGTGACTAACAGCTACGTGTTGTCTGAAACCATTCACTTTACAGAGTACTTCAAATGAGAGAAGAGGGTTAGTTTCAAATCGAATTATATATCTATTTCTCACCAGTTGAGGGCACTGCAACTGCAAAATGACAGTAAAACAGACTGCTCAGTGAAGACTGGATAAGTCTGAACTGTAACTATTGAACGTTGAGTGCTTGGCCACTCTGTACAACTATTTCAATTTCGTTCAGATATAGGCCTATTGTTATTGATATAAGTGTAATTGAAGAAATGGCTTTTTATTCTCAGACTACTTTATAAAGCACGGGTCAGCAAAATGGGAAAGTAGGCAACCAATCTTTGTTTTATTGCAGTGTACCGCCTTCAACTTATTATATAGCCTACTAAACAACAATTGTTTTAAGCCGAGTCCTTGCCCTTGTCGCTCAGTCATTCTTAAATGCATCTGTCATTGTCATGTCCACTTCAATTTTAACAATACCCTGGCACTAGAAACAATCAATCAATCAAGATTCACAGTTTCTGGGCACAAATAGCCTAATTTATAATTGTGCACTAGGCTATCATATCACCACGTTAGGTAAAATATAGTAAAATATAATTTCCTGATCCAGTCCCGTTATTTCTATACACATCAGTGTTTAATGCCTAAACTCTAAACTTGTAAAATTCTTGACGTTTTCCATGTAACTCATCAATTACAAACTCATTGCGTGTAACTTATTCCAAAAATTCCATGTACTTTTCTTTATTATTTAACTTACTGAATGTAAAGAGCAGATGAGGGCCATTAAAACAAAGTTTGACGAATAACTTATTTTCTGCTTTTAGTGACATCAGCGCAGTGCGAACCAGTAGGAATCTGAAGTGGAGAATTTGGGGGTTGGAAACAGGTATGAGTTTTCTCGCAGACTCCAGCCTACATGCGCTCTGCTGAAGTTTTGTGATTACGAGTTCTTGTTTCGAAAAGGCATCAATTGGAATGGGACTGTGTGATACTTTCTAGCTGCTGTTCCCGCAAGAACTGAGACATTGTTATCACATCTGAAACGTTACTTTATGTACTTATTTTTTGTCAATTTGACTTTTTTAATTAAGGATTTGGAGACGTTCCGATTAAGATTTGTTTAGGTAAAATTACACACGAATCCGGGTGAAGAGTGTCTTGAAATTGGATTAGAAAGGATTTTTCATTCTCTAATATTTCGAGTTTTGTATCAATGGTGAGGAAACAGCAGAACACGAGTGGGACTTTGAATGAGCCCAACTCCGCATCGATTTTCTTTGGGAAGTTACTCAACTTTGAGAAGCTGATTTGATCTACACATATTCTTAGCTTCTGGACCTTTTAGCCTTTAATTGAGCTGCAACTAGTTATTATTGCTTGTAATACGAAAGTCGAATCTACTTTTTGGGGATTCCTCCTTTTATATATTTTTTTATTCAGTGTTTTCAGTGTTTATTTTAGTTTTTTAGTTTTAAAGACTTGTTTTTGTTTGCCATCGTGGATACCATGCTACCGACTGTGCAGGAGAAGTGGACGGCGTATCACTGGGGGATATGGGTTCTGATGTGCGGATTGCTGTGCTCTGCCGCGGTGAATGGATGTCCTCACAAATGCAGTTGCTCTGGATCTCATGTGGATTGCCAGGGTCAAGGCTTCAGGACCGTGCCTAAAGGAATACCTAGGAACGCTGAGCGCTTGTAAGTAACCCGAAAAGCTTTCATCATTCCACTGCTCTTGTGTCCATTTCTATTTTCAGAGCCTAGGTGGTTATGAGTGAGTGGTTAGTGTATGAGTGGTTCAGATGCAGTAGTCAGATGCAGAGCCTGTTGATTGTGGTTTCAAACAGTGATAGATACAGCTATGAAGATGCGCCACATCTGGCACCTGCCTTGCCCGCGTGCCCCGCTCGGCTGAAGCTGTATGATCTTGAGAGCGCGAGACATCGATTTCACTCAAAATGTTGACGAGTCTTCGGATTGAAATATTTAGCTAGTCTTTAGATGAGTATATAAATCGTTTTGTAATGTCAACCTTAAAATAGAGACAACAATGAAACATGTTGTTAATTAGGGCGGTTGCCATTGTGTTCATTTCGTTTTATTTATTTCAACAGAGCCTGTATGGAACCTGTATGAGTAACCAGGCACAGGTAGGCGTTTAAATGTCAAAGTTAGTAACATTGGGAACAAATTAGACCAGACGTGGCTTAATGAAGACTGAAGGAATTGAAGGGCATACTGGAGATAATGAGGTGCCCTTATCCCCTCAAACACCCATACCTGTGGATGAATACTTTTACCTCATATAAATAGGAAAGGGAAATATCTCATATCAGTTGTTGATAATACACCCTTATTACTTGATTATAACAGGGTAGAAAGTAAGAGTAACAGCTTGACTCATAAATTAAAGCATCTTGTGCAACAAAGGAGTGTCAAAATAAAAATATGTGCCTAGGTTTGTCATTTTATGAAGTGTGTCATGTGCAATGACACTTTTAGGGAGTGCCAGCAGTTCAGGTCTGATCTGTGGCTATAGCCTACCCTAAAGCCTTTGCTTTCTTTCCTGTCCAGTCAGCCTCAGCCAAATTAACCTGAGGACAGCATGAAATAGCAACCCTATGGAGTAGTGGGTCCCGAAATCCCTGAAAATGCAGTCTTTTCACCTCTGGTGATTCTAGGAGATGGGAACTATTATCTAGCATAACTAAGCAGCTTAGGGACCTGGGGGATACAAAACATGTGAGGCACTGAAACAACAAAACACAATCATTTTTGCTTGGAAGTGGTATGAAAGCAAACAGTGTTCGCATTAGCCAGAGGCTAGTTGACCCCGTAAGACCTGTTGAATTTGAGAGAGCAATCCCAAGACATTTTACACTGAGAAAATAAATTATAATACTAAGTGGGATTGGTGGGGGTCCCCTTTTAGGAAAAATTGTTTATATTTTCTTTATTTAGTTGCTGGTCAAGTTCTGTGGGACGTTTGACTGCAGTTGCGGATAGGAGGCAGCAATGAGACGTGTTCATATTTTGTTCACAGTTGTTTTGAGGAAGGATGTTTGAGTGTTAACGTAATAAAAGGAGGAAACCTGTCTGTTGAACATTCCTGCTTTCCAAAGGGGAATGCCGGCCTAGCTCCTATAGAATACCAAAGTAGAAGCCCAATCAATTTTGTTCTGTCATTACTCAGGACCACTTGAGATCTATCTCATTTGCATCTTGTTTGAGCAGAAGGATTGTGAGGGCTTAACGATGGTGGCCAAGGTGGAACAGGCGCCTCTACTCTGGGGTGCAATTCACACCCTGCTTGGTTTCCCAGAACACCCTGGAGTGTGGATTTAGCTCTAATGACTGAGCCCTTGCCCCATGCTGGGCAATGGGTACTATGACTTCACTGTTGGAATACTGCTTCCTCCAATAACACTGCTTCCTTCACATAAATAAAATAATATGATTTTTAACAGCTATTTTATTCTTTGAAATTGTGCTATTACTCTATTACTCACACCTCTTTCTTTCTTTTCACTCATTCTCCTTGGCAAGCAAACACACACACACACTCTCACTTGCTCTTTTTCTCTCATTCATATTTTTTGTAAAGAATGCCATCATCTCTACAGTGGAGTTTTTCACAGTTCCCCAGCTTTCCACCGACTTCACACTTTGCGAACAATGTGGAACTGTGTAGGCTGCTGGTGTGCTTGTTGAGTATGTACTGTATGCTGCCCCTGGCTCTTATCAAGCTGTTGATGCTGGTGCTGGGACCATGATGGATGAACTACAGCCCGGCCGCACCCACAGTCCACAACCACTCAGGGTGGGAGAATGGGAGGCTTGTCAGCTTAGAATGATGTGTATGTGGTTACCATCACTTAAACCATCCATCATCCCAATTACACTGCTAATCAACACCTCAAAGGGAGGATGAAATGATCCTAGACCATTTGTAGCCTACATTACAAAGTTACTAGATGCCTCTACATCCCAAATCCATTGCCTAGGTGGTGAACGCACTTAAGCTTAACTTGAGTTTGTCTTGCAGTGGGACTTTATAGGACATGCATTCAGTGGGTGAATCTTCTAGAGTTGGTGTCTTAAGCATGAAACACACAGACTGCCGATAGGTACTTATCACCGTAGGAGGCCGTTCCTTCTTTTGTTATAACAAAAGATGTACCTGCTGTGTACCGACCTGGTACAGACGAAAATGCCGTTTCTGCTTGTAGAATCACAATGCACGGCAGTGGCTGAAAACTTGACTTTGCGCCAATCAGAGGGCATGAACCTCTACGTGGGGGAGCCGACAGGAGGGACAACAAAAAGGAAAAATGAAGGCACTTTTCCCAGTGTAATCCACCCTTTTCATCATAATTGTTCTTGCTAAAACAATAAAGATGCATAATACATTTCTTTACATATTTTACATCTAGCTAAGGAGTTTTGTGCTTGAAGAATACTTTTTTGTTTGTTAGGTTTGATGTGCACTAGCTTATTAGTTAGTTAGTTAGCTAGCTAACGTTAGCTTGCTAACTGACCAAGGCAATCGCACACATTTCGTGTGAAAGTGGTAAGCGCAGCACAATGCACACGACACTAAATGATTTACCAAGCTAGCTTTTTGACAACTGTAGCTAGTAACATTACAATAAAATCACAATGGATTTGTTTCCATGAAGCAGCTGTCTGTAGCTGGCTGCCCAGAGTAAATGCAGTGTCTTTACCAAAGACTAACCCAAGATAGGACACTATACACGTCAGCTACCACAGCAAGTGAAACCACTGCAACACTTAACAAAGAGCTGCAGTCAGTTTCGGAACGAGTGGAAAGAAATAAGTTAGTCTTAAATATTTCCAAAACTATACGCATTGTATTTGGGACAAACCATTCAGTAAACCCTAAACCTCAACTAAATCTTGTAATGAATAATGTGGAAATTCAGCAAGTTGACGAGACTTAATTGCTTGGAGTAACCCTGGATTGTAAACTGTCATGGTAAAAAAATATTGATACAACAGTAGCTAAGATGGGGAGAGGTCTGTCCATAATAAAGCGCTGCTCTGCCTTCTTAACAGCACTATCAACAAGGCAGGTCCTACAGGCCCTAGTTTTGTCGCAACTGGACTATTGTCCAGTCGTGTGGTCAGATGCCACAAAGAGGGACTTAGGAAAATTACAATTGGCCCAGAACAGGGCAGCACGACTGGCCCTTAAATGTACACGGAGAGCTAACATTAATAATATGTCAATCTCTCCTGGCTCAAAGTAGAGGAGAGATTGACTTCATCACTACTTGTATTTCTGAGAATTATTAGCATGTTTAATGCACCAAGCTTTCTGTTTAAGTTACTAGCACCCCCCTCAGACACCAGTGGCATAAAGTACTTAAGTAGAAATACTTTAAAGTACTACTTAAATCAAATCAAATTGTATTGGTCACATACATATAGTTAGCAGATGTTAATGTGAAATGCTTGTGCTTCTAGTTCCGACCGTGCAGTAATATCTAACAAGTAATCTAACAAATTCACAACAACTACCTTATACACACAAGTGTAAAAGGATGAATAAGAATATGTACATATAAATATATGGATGAGCGATGGCCGTGTGGCATAGGTAAGATGCAGTAGATGGTATAGAGTAAAGTATATACATATGAGTAATGTAGGGTATGTTAACATTATATAAAGTGGCATTGTTTAAGTGACTAGTGATACATTTATGACATCCAATTTAAACATTTTAAAATGGCTAGAGATTGAGTCAGTATGTTGGCAGCAGCCACTCAATGTTAGTGATGGCTATTTAACAGTCTGATGGCCTTGAGATAGAAGCTGTTTTTCAGTCTCTCAGTCCCAGCTTTGATGCACCTGTACTGACCTCGCCTTCTGGATGATAGCAGGGTGAACAGGCAGTGGCTCGGGTGGTTGTTGTCCTTGATGATCTTTTTGGCCTTCCTGTGACATCGGGTGGTGTAGGTGTCCTGGAGGGAAGGTAGATTGCCCCGGTGATGCATTGTGCAGACCTTACTACCCTCTGGAGAGCCTTACAGTTGTGGGCGGAGCAGTTGCTGTACCAGGCGGTGATACAACCCGACAGGATGCTCTCGATTGTGCATCTGTAAAAGTTTGTGAGTGTTTTTGGTGACAAGCCAAATTTCTTCAGCCTCCTGAGGTTGAAGAGGTGCTGTTGCGCCTTCTTCACTACGCTGTCTGTGTGGGTGGACCATTTCAGTTTGTCCGTGATGTGTACGCCGAGGAACTTAAAGCTTTCCACCTTCTCCAATACTGTCCCGTCGATGTGGATAGGGGGGTGCTCCCTCTGCTGTTTCTTGAAGTCCACGGTCATCTCCTTTGTTCTGTTGACGTTGAGTGTGAGGTTATTTTCCTGAGACCACACTCCGAGGGCCCTCACCTCCTCCCTGTAGGCCGTTTCGTCCTACTACTTAAGTCGTTTTTTGGGGTATTGTACTTTTCTTTACTTTTTATATTTTTGACAACTTTTACTTTTATTTCACTACATTCCTAAAGAAAATAATGTACTTTTTACTCCCTACATTTTCCTTGACACCCAAAAGTACTTGTTAAACTTTAAATGCTTAGCAGGACAGGAAAGTGGTCCAATTCACGCACTTATCAAGAGAATACGTGGTCATCCCTACTGCCTCTGATCTGGCGGACTCACTAAACACAAATACATCGTTTGTAAATTATGTCTGAGTGTTGGAGTGTGCCCCTGGCTATCCATAAATTAAAAAAAACAATTAAATGGTGCCGTCTGCTTTGCTTAATATTAGGAATTTGAAAATATTTATACTTTTACTTTTGATAATTAAGTATATTTAGAACCAAATACTTTTAGACTTTTACTCAAGTAGTATTTTACTCTGTAACTTTCTATTAAGGTATCTATACTTTTACTCAAGTATGACAAGTGGGTACTTTTTCCACCACTGTCAGACACCCATGCATACCCTACAAGACATGCCACCAGAGGTCTATTCACAGTCCTCAAGTCCAGAACAGACTGTGGGAGGCGCACAGCGCTACATAGAGCCTTGACTGTATGGAACTCTATTCCACATCAAGTAACTCAGGCAAGCAGTAAAATAAAATTGGAGGTGAGTGGAAATGCCAACTGGATTCATCAGATTCACAATCCAGTGAAACATATGGCTCATTGTTCTATCTGTCTCTTTACTTTACCTAGCTAGCACAACAGCTAGCTAGCGAATCATGCTAACAATTTAGGTAACGTTAGCAAGCTAGCTAAATATGTATCTATGGGCTGTATGCGATTATGGAGAGTGAATTAAACTGTTTCTTTGTCATCTTGCTTGGTAGTTATCTAGAAGTGGCCATCTGGCTAGTATCAACAAGGGCTTTCTACAACAATAGCAACATTACTGCAGCTAGCTAGCTAAGATTGACTAGATCATAAAGCAACACACACGGACATGCATTGCCACCTTCTGGTCTGGAGTATTTTAACAAGGCTGGGTGGCTGACGACTTCGAGGTCTTTGCTGTTTAAACACAAAAAAGATTGACTGCAGACTCTCTGTTCAGGTGCTGAGTACTGTCGGGAGGCAAGCGTTTGACAATCCTACTGGTGTGTCTAAGGTATTAGTTGACCAGTTGAACTGTCTGATAATGAGTTGAAGTTGCCAGACAGCCAGCAGCTGGCACTGCCAGCAGGCTCAGCTAGCGTTAGCCTACTGGGAAATATCAGCCGTCCACCTTATAAAAAAATCACCCGGCATGGAAAATATTTGGAGATGCTTTATTTTAGCCAGCACTTAAAAGGCCAGAGCTGGCAGAGAGAAGGAGCAAACTTTCTGTTGCAGATTGTTGAGAAAGTGGTCCAAGTCACGAATGATGTCCTTGAAGAGGTAGGCCCAAAATGTAGGGACACAGAAGTCCATAACTCGTCCAAGTGTGTGTCATGCTTTAATGCAAGACTGGATTTGATAGTCTGTAAGAGTCTGTGAGCCTGGGGCCATTTTAGGTTAACAAGGCCCGTCTTTTGTTGTTGGGGTTCTGTCACCAAAGCAACACATCAAGGCCATTTGCTTTGTCCCATCAGACCATCATTTATATTCTCAGCTCTCGCTAAACTTAGCTGCATGTGAAACAGTGTTTATCCCAATCTAAGAAATATGGATAACTCTCTGCATGTTTCGGTGTCTTTGTCACTGTGATGTAAGCTGCGCAAGGGCCCCAAACACTACGTTGCAGCTAGCAACCCAGTAAACAATGTATGGAGCCAGGAATCACTGCATGCTCTCTGTGCTGTGCTGTGAGTTGATCAGAATGTGACTGTATGTGGCGTCTAGATCTGGGGGTAAGGTTCCCAAAGAGAGGCAGGATGTCCAGGCAGTGACATCTGAAGTTTCTGTTTAATGGTGTTTGAACAACCCTCTCCATAGCACTATACTGGAGCGCTGGGGGTCTGGTTAAACTGCTCGCCTTACTCCTTACTTTGACAGTGTTCACGAGAGAATCTTGTGATTTATTTGTGTGTTTTATCACTGTCCCCGCTTGTTTAAATCTCTGGCAGTGCACCTCATTCTTTTCCTCTGTTTGTGTGTTGGCTGCTTTCTTCTCTTCCTCCTTGGCTTCTTCCATCTTCCTTGGTTTACATATGCTGTGTGTCTCCTGCACCTCAAGCCCTGGGCTGCTCCGGCGTCTGTCAGATCGAGTTTCACACAGAAGCGTTAAAAGTGCCCCTGTCACCTCTGAAGTCCGCCGTACAGATGTAATCTAAGGAGTCATGTACTGTACAAACTGCAAACACTGACTCAGGTATGCTGGGATGATCGAGCTGCCTGCCTGCCTGTCAGGCCTTGAAAATAAACGATTGTGAAAGTAAACAGTGACAATGAGAAAAAAATATAAATAATTTTTGTCGGCTGTGCATAGTCTGAAGTGGGTGTCCTTCAGCTGGGAACTCATCCAGACAGTGCGGTAAAGAAAATATTTAGAAAACAAAAGTCCCAGTGTAATGTAACCTATCCCGCTAACGCTGCCTCATAAACAATGGAAAATGGCACAGAGTGTTGCTGTCATCTTCTTTGGTCATCTTTGTTCATCGAGCGAATAGCGTTATCATTCCATGGCTGAGTCATCGTCAGGTCAGTGATGAAGTGGTGTCTGTTATTTTTGTAAATACAGAGCAGTTCTTCATCTGAAATGTGATGTGGCATATGTGATGTAAGCTGGCTCTGTACTCCAGCACTTTGGATATGAAATGATACAATGAGGTTAAAGTTCATACCGTCTGCTTTAATTTGAGGGTATTTTCATCCATATCGGGGGAACCGTTTAGAAGTTACAGCTCTTTTTGTACATAGTCCCCCCCATTTTAAGACAAATTAACTTGTTTATTAAAAGTTTAGTGTTTGGTCCCGTATTCCTAGCACGCAATGATTACATCAAGCTTGTGACTCTACAAACTTGTTGGATGCATTTGTTGTTTGTTTTGGTTGTGTTGTGCCTAATAGAAATTGTAAATAATGCATTTTGGAGTCCCTTTTATTGTAAATAAGAATATAATATATTTCTAAACACTTCGACATTCATTAATGTGGATGCTATCATGATTACGGATAGTCCTGAATAAATCGTGAGTAATGATGAGTGAGAAAGTTACAGAAGCACAAATATCAAACCACCACATATCCCCTATTGTAATGGTGTCTTGGGGGTATGATATTTGTGCATCAATCTTTCTCACTCATCCTTATTCACGATTCATTCAGTACTATCCGTAATCATGATAGCATCCACATTAATGTGAAAGTGTTTAGAAACATATTCTAAAATGGGTGGGGACTAGGTACAAAAAGTCCTGTAATTTTGAAACGGTTCACCCAATATGGATGGAAATATCCTCAAATGAAAGCTGACTTTAACCTCATAGTCATTGTATAATTTTAAATCCATAGTGCTAGAGTACAGAGCCAAAACAAAACTTTTTTTTACAGTACCTATACTTTTAGAGCTCACTGTATATCTCCTTTCCTGTCTTTTTGTGTGTGTGACTCCTCAATGAATGCATTGAGAGTGTTGGTCAGATGAACTATGCCTATGTACACGTTATTAAGGTGACCACATGTCCCGGATTATGTGGAATAGTCCCGCATTTTAGCACGCAGGCCAATGTCATATCGTCAACCAATCACATTTGTAAAATCCTTTTGGTCTAAATTCCAGCTAAACTTGGAGAGGACAGCCCCCCCAAAATATGAATGTACTGTGAATGTCCCGCAAATATCATCCCTTTGTCACATCATTTTGGTATTTTAAATGTGGTCACCCTGCATGTTATGTGGGTGTCAATGATAATGTGTTTTGAAGGGGCACTCTCCACAGAGATGTCAGGGTTGATTTGTCACCCTAGGAATGCAGTAACATTGGTGTCCAGTGGTATGTGCATGCGTGTACAGTGGCTTGCGAAAGTATTCACCCCCTTTGGTATTTTTCCTATTTTGTTGCCTTACATTCTGGAATTAAAATAGATTTTGGGGGGGGTTGTATCATTTGATTTACACAACAGGCCTACCACTTTGAAGATGCAAAATATTTTTTATTGTGAAAGAAACAAGAAATAAGACAAAAAACTGAAAACTTGAGCGTGCATAGCTATTCAACCCCCAAAGTCAATACTTTGTAGAGCCACCTTTTGCAGCAATTACAGCTACAAGTCTCTTGGGGTATGTCTCTATAAGCTTGGCACATCTAGCCACTGGGATTTTTGCCCATTCTTCAAGGCAAAACTGCTACAGCTCCTTCAAGTTGGATGGGTTCCACTGGTGTACAGCAATTTTTAAGTCATACCACAGATTCTCAATTGGATTGACGTCTGGGCTTTTTTTAGGCCATTCCAAAACATTTAAATGTTTCCCCTTAAACCACTCGAGTGTTGCTTTAGCAGTATGCTTAGTGTCATTGTCCTGCTGGAAGGTGAACCTCCGTCCCAGTCTCAAATCTCTGGAAGACTGAAACAGGTTTCCCTCAAGAATTTCCCTGTATTTAGCTCCATCCATCATTCCTTCAATTCTGACCAGTTTCCCAGTCCCTGCTGATGAAAAACATCCCCACAGCATGATGCTACCACCACCATGCTTCACTGATGAAAGGTGTTGGATTTGCGCCAGACATAGTGTTTTCCTTGATGGCCAAAAAGCTACATTTTAGTCTCATCTGACCAGAGTACCTTCTTCCATATGTTTGGGGAGTCTCTCACATGCCCTTTGGCGAACACCAAACGTGTTTGCTTATTTTTTTCTTTAAGCAATGGCTTTTTTCTGGCCTCTCTTCCCTAAAGCCCAGCTCTGTGGATTGTACGGCTTAAAGTGGTCCTATGGACAGAAACTACAATCTCCGCTGTGGAGCTTTGCAGCTCCTTCAGGGTTATCTTTGTTCTCTTTGTTGCCTCTCTGATTAATGCCCTCCTTGCCTGGTCCGTGAATTTTGGTGGGTAGCCCTATCTTGCCATATTTGTTGTGGTACCATATTCTTTCAATTTTTTAATAATGGATTGAATGGTGCTCCGTGGGATGTTCAAAGTTTCAGATATTTTTTTATAGCCCAACCCTGATCTGTACATCTCCACAACTTTGTCCCTGACCTGTTTGGAGAGCTTCTTGGTCTTCATGGTGCCGATTGCTTGGTGGTGCCCATTGCTTAGTGGTGTTGCAGACTCTGGGGCCTTTCAGAACAGGTGTATATCTACTGAGATCATGTGACAGATCATGTGGCACTTAGATTGCACACAGGTGGACTGTTTTTAACTAATTATGTAACTTCTGAAGGTAATTGGTTGCACCAGATCTTATTTAGGGGCTTCATAGCAAAGGGGGTGAATCCATATGAACCCACCAATTTTCAGTTTTACATTTATTTTTATTTTTATGAAACAAGTAATTTTTTTCATTTCACTTCACCAATTTGGACTATTTTGTGTATGTCCATTACCTGAAATCCAAATAAAAATTGATTTAAATTACACGTTGTAATGCAACAAAATAAGAAAAACGTCAAGGGGTGAATACTTTTGCAAGGCACTGTATGTGTTGCATCCAGACCCTTGTGGAGGAGATCAAAGAAAGGCAGAAAGAGAATATTTGATTCCTCAGACTCGTGATTGGGTTACAAACCTCCCTATTTGATCTGTCACAAGTGGAAATGAAGTGGCTTTCCAACAGGAAAACACACAGGACTGGGAAGAGGGAAGAGCTTGAATGTGCTGGAAAAAAAGGGAGGACTGCGGTAGGGAGGGAAGGAGGGAGCAATGGGCCACGTTCCACCCTGGAAACCACCAATATCCCGATAAGAGCCTTAGAAAATCATTGCATCAGCTGCAGTAAAGTCTCAAATGTCTTGTAGTTTGTGAGTGATCTGGAAATATTTGTGATGGTAGCCATCATTCAATGGCCTGTGCAGATCTGTGTAGTTACATAAATCAGTGAACATTCCAATGAGAACATGATAACTTTAAAATGTCTGCTATGTTAATTGCAGATCTCCAATTACTTGTCAACTGTTCGGTGTAATATGGTCATGTAAGGGCTTGAGGAAAGAATGTTCTCATCAGTTCTGTCCACATTCGTCCTAATACAATGTAAATGAAATACATTATAATGTTCTATCAAATGAAAAGGCTTACATACGGACACACATTGCATTCGGAAAATATTCAGACCCCTTCACTTTTTCCACATTTTGTTAAGTTACAGCCTTATTCAAAAATGTATTAAATACATATTTTTTTCTAATCAATCTACACACAATACCACATAATGACAAAGCAAAAACAGGTTTTTATATTTTTTGCAAATGTATAAAAAATCAAAAACAGAAATACCTTATTTTCATAAGTATTCAAACCGTTTGCAAGAGACTCAAAATTGAGCTCAGGTGCATCCTGTTTCCATTGATCATACTTGTGATGTTTCTACAACTTGATTAGAGCCACCCTGTGGTAAATTATATTGATTGGACATGATTTGGAAAGGCACACACCTGTCTATATAAGGTCCCATAGTTGATAATACATGTCAGAGCAAAAACCATGCCATGAGGTCGAAGGAATTTTCCATAGAGATCCGAGACAGGATTGTGTCTAGGCACAGATCTGGGGAAGGGTACCAAAACATGTCTGTAGCATTGAAGGTCCGCAAAAACACAATGGCCTCCATCATTCTTAAATGGAAGAAGTTTGGAACCACCAAGACTCTTCCTAGAGTTGGCCGCCCGGCCAATCTGAGCAATCGGGGGAGAAGGGCATTGGTCAGGGAGGTGACCAAGAACTCAATGGTCACTCTGAGAGAGCTCCAGAATTCCTCTGTGGACATGGGAGAACCTTCCAGAAAGACAACCATCTCTGCAGCACTCCACCAATCAGGTCTTTATTGTAGAGTGGCCAAACGGAAGCCACTCTTCAGTAAAAGGCACATGACCGCCCGCTTGGAGTTTGCCAAAAGGCACCTAAAGGACTCTCAGACCATGAGAAAGAAGATTCGCTATGGTGAAGCATGGTGGTGGCAAGATGAACGGAGCAAAGTACAGAGAGATTCTTGAGGAAAAACCTGCGGTTCACCTTCCAACAGGACAACGACCTTTCCACTAGATGTTGGAACATTACTGCGGGGACTTGCTTCCATTCAGTCACAAGAGCATTAGTGAGGTTGAGCACTGATGTTGGGCGATTAGCCTGGCTCGCAGTTGGCGTTCCTATTCATCCCAAAGGTGTTCAATAGGCTTAAGGTCTGGCCTCTACGCAGGCCAGTCAAGTTCTTCCACACCGATCTCAACAAACCATTTGTGTATGGACCTCGCTTTGTGCACGGGGGCATTGTCATGCTGAAACAGGAACGGGCTTCCCCAAACTGTTGCCTCAAGTTGGAAGCACAGAATTGTCTAGAATGTCATTGTATGTTGTAGCGTTAAGATTTCTTTCACTTGAACTAAGGGGCTTAGCCCGAACCACTAAAAACAGCCCAATTTTTCCTCCTCCACCAAACTTTACAGTTGACACTATGCACTTGGGCAGCTAGCGTTCTCCTGGTATCTGCCAAACCCAGATTTGTCAATCAGCCAGATGTTGAAGCATGTTTCATCACTCCAGAGAACGTGTTTCCACTGCTCCAGAGTCCAATGGCGGCGAGTTTTCCACCACTCTAGCCGACACTTGGCATTGCGCATGGTGATCTTAGGCTTGTGTGCGGCTGCTCGGCCATTGAAACCCATTTCATAAAGCTCCCGACTTAACAGTTCTTGTGCTGACGTTGCTTCCAGAGGCAGTTTTGAACTCAGTAGTTAGTGTTGCAACCAAGGACAGATTATTTTTACCCACTAGCAGGAGTAGGCAATTCCAGTCCTCGAGGGCCTGATTGGTGTCACAGTTTTGCTCCAGCCCCAGCTAACACGCCTGACTCCAATAATCGCCTAATCATGATCTTCAGTTTAGAATGCAATTTGATTAATCAGCTGTGTTTGTTAGGGATGGAGAAAAAGTGTGACACCAATCAGGCCCCCGAGGACTGGAGTTGCCCACCCCAGTGCTATGCGTTTCAACATTCAGCGATTTAGTTCTGTGATCTTGTGTAGCCTACCACTTCATGGCTGAGCTGTTGTTGCTCCTAGACGTTTCCACTTCACAATAACAGCACTTACTGTTGACCGGGGCAGCTTTAGCAGGGCAGAAATTTGATGAACTGACTTGTTGGAAAGGTGACATCCTACTGTATGACGATTCTATGTTGAAAGTCACTGAGCTCTTCAGTAAGGCCATTCTACTGCCAGTGTCTATGGAGATTACATGTCTGTGTGTTCAATTTTATATACCTTTCAGCAACGGGTCGGGCTGAAACAGCCAAATCCACTAATTTGAAGGGGTGTCCACATACTTTTGTATATATAGTGTAGTTCTGAGCACTAGAGGAGTAACTCAATTAAGATTCCAAACATGGTTTAGAGGCTTTGAGAAGGAAATGGAGCATACCTATCTGCTGTGGAAGACCAGACGACTTCGGCTTCAAGGAAAATAACAGGAGATTACAGCAGGAAACACATTGTGAAGCAAAATGTTAGACGGAGAAAAGAGAGATCGTTTATGTGTTTTTATAAAAAATCTTCTCCCATGGATTTAAAGGGGCTTTGGGGGCCTTTTCGTTACATGTCACCCGGTATGTAATTTGTGCAACATAATGTTCCTGGGCCAAAATAAATGTATTTTCTTGTCCGGTCGGTCGATGTATCAATAAAGCGCTCTTGTAAGTGATTTCGCCCGAGGTAAAGTAAAACCCTCTGTCAGCTTCTGTGCCAGACTAGTTGGTTCAGTGGTTTAAAGGCCTTGAGTGGGTGGGGTGGCCTGGGGGTGGGCATTGTGAGGCCCTGAACACCTGCTGTTTGGATTGCCACCTTATCCCTCACACAAATGAAAAAATACAATGGGCAGCAGGGTGCACAAAAGCCGCTTGTCGATTGCTGACCCCTACCTGATCACTTAAAGGAGCGTTCTAAAAGCTGGTTTAATTGACTTCTTTGAGTAGCGATGCCTGATTATATTCCCTGGTGAAACATGTTTTCCACACTGTAACAGTTACTGGGAACAGTGAAGGATAGAGATAAGAGAGGAGAGATTGTAGAGTGAGGGAGGAAGAAAGCTGGGTTAGAGAAGGGGAGCGAGATAGTGTTATGTGGGACTGAGAGGCAGGGAGAGAGAGAGAGAGGGTGAGTGAGGGACAGAGAGTTGAGGGTCAGAGTGAGAAGTTGAAAGGGTGAGAGTAAGGGACAAGAGAGCGATAGAAAAAGCAGCGAGAGTGAGAGATGGAACAGAGAGAGGGTGAGAGAGAGAGCAGAGAGGGGGAGAGTGACGAGCAGAGAGAAGAGCAGGGAGAGGGTGAGAGAGGAGAGCAGAGAGAGGGTGAGAGAGAAGAGCAGAGAGAGGGTGAGAGAGAAGAGCAGAGAGTGAGCAGAGAAGGTGAGAGTGAAGAGCAGAGAGAGAGCAGAGAGAGGGTGAGAGAGAAGAGCAGAGAGAGCAGAGAGAGGGTGAGAGAGAAGAGCAGAGAGAGGGTGAGAGAAGAGCAGAGAGAGCAGAGAGATGGTCAGAGAGAAGAGCAGAGAGAGGGTAAGAGAGAAGATCAGAGAGAGGGTCAGAGAGAAGAGCAGAGAGAGGGTGAGAGAGAAGAGCAGAGAGAGGGTGAGAGAGAAGAGCAGAGAGAGGGTCAGAGAGAAGAGCAGAGAGAGGGTAAGAGTGAGGAATGGGAGGGTGACTTCACCAGCAGTCAGGCCCCTGTCCTCTCTAAGGCCACAATATGGCTCCCATTAGAGCTCTTTATGTTCAGAGCTGGGGAAGCCTTTTGAAATCCAATATGCCTTTAAATCAGATTTATAAATGTTTATGTATATTATGAGAAACATACACTGAGCCCCACGTCAGGAGAACCGTGTGTGTGTGTGTGTGTGTGTGTGTGTGTGTGTGTGTGTGTGTGTGTGTGTGTGTGTGTGTGTGTGTGTGTGTGTGTGTGTGTGTGTGTGTGTGTGTGTGTGTGTGTGTGTTGGCGCGCGTGTGCGTGTTAGCGATGGGGAAGAAGATCGATACAGTTACATATCGCAATATTCTTTTTGGAAAATATTATATCGATATTTGACTCCAAGTATTGATTTAGAAAATGTTTTAAATGGTACTGTAGGTAGCGTTACCTAGCGCTAGTCAGGTGTACCTGCGGCAAAACACTTTTTAATCGTATAGCTTATTCTCCATCTTCTTTTTAAGTAGTGAGCCAACATCTTTCCCTGACTGATCAAAACTAATTTCCTCACGCTCTCTCTTGTCTCTCTGCAGTAGACATATACTGAGCAATACGTTTGGAACATCAAATCACAATAAAATCGCAGTATGAATTTGCAATACATATAGAATCGTGAGAATCGCAATACATATTGTATCGGCACCTAAGTATCGTGATAATATCGTATTGATATCGAGGTTCCTGGCCATTTCCAGTCCTAGCATGTGCGTGTGAGAGTGTGTGTGTGTGTGTGTGTCTGTGTCTGTGTGTGCTTACATGTGCTCATGCAAGAATGTGTGTCAGGGTGTGTGTGTATTTAACGTGTGTGTTTTTTCTTCCCTAATTCTTCCTTTGTGGCGTACATTCTGAGAAGTAGTTAAATCAGAGCAAGATCAGAGCAAGCAAGATAAGCTTTTGGCTCCAGAGAGAAAAATGTATCAAATCAGAAGTAACATCAATGTATATTTGTTCGAGGACTTTGTCATTCTCCAGTCTTGTCCTACATTCATGCTGTCAGTATGGACTGTATACAATACACACTGACATAGTTACAGGCAGACCTATGATCCTCACGCAAAGGTATGTGGAGCAAACACGCACGCGCGCACACACACACACACACACACACACACACACACACACACACACACACACACACACACACACACACACACACACACACACACACACACATACACACACACACACACACAGGCGAGCACTCTAGCATCTTACCTGCAGGCCCCGGTGTGTTTGAGATATGAGCAGAGTATGGGGCCACTCAGAGAGTCCTGGATGACTCCTCTTTGCCCAGTAAGGTAGTCAGGTACAACGTCTGTGAGATGAAAGGATTTGGCCCCCCAGTGTCTTAGGTAGGGGCCACAAGGCAGAGAGAGACTGAAGAGAAGGGGCTCTTCTCCACATCTCAGGGGCAACACCCAGCACACCGCCTCCCAGCCACCGTGCCCGGCCATCATCTCCACAGAGCAGAGCAGTGTGCTGCTTGGGCTGCGGCCAGGGAACCTCTGCATTACCATCCCACGTTCACCAGCGTGGATAGAGAATTGATAGACTGACCCTGATTATGATGATGTGTGATTATCGTTCTAACTCTCTCTCTCTCTCTCTCTCTCTCTCTCTCTCTCTCTCCTTTCAGGGATTTGGACAGGAATAACATCACCAGGATCACTAAAGTTGACTTTTCTGGCATCAAGAACCTGCGAGTTCTGTAAGCATTCTCTCCGTCCTTCACAAATAAGCCTGATAATAAGACCAAATTTGATATAACGTTGATATACACTGAGTGTACAGAACATGAATGACAACTTCCTAATATTGAGTTGCACCCCCCCTCCCCCCCAATGTTGACTCTAATGCATCCCACAGTTGTGTCAAGTTGGCTGGATGTCCTTTAGGTGGTGGACCATTATTGATACACACGGGAAACTGTTGAGGGTGAAAAACCTATTACCATGCCCCCGTTCAAAGGCACTTCAAATCTTTTGTCTTGCCCATTCACCGTCTGAATGACGCTCGATCCACGTCTCAATTGTCTCAAGGTTTAAAAATCCATGTCTCAATTGTCTCAAGGTTTAAAAAAATCCATGTCTCAATTGTCTCACTGCATAAAAATCCTAACTAAATTTGGACTTACCCAGGTTGCCTTGTTTAATGCATTTGTGTCATTAAGGGAAAAACATTGGTTAGAGTCATTAGGAAAGTTATAGTGATTAAGTAAGTCATTTTGAATTTACTATGTTTATGTTTAACCTATAAGTAGCTGTCTAAAATCCCACGATTCCGAGTCATTGGAGATAACCAAGCAAATGGAAATGTGTAATCATGGAAGCAAAATGTCATCATTGCACAATATTTACAAGGCTAAAAAGCATAGCATTCGTACGTTTTTACCTGGCTAACGACATGCGGTAAAATCCAACCGCGGTATAACCTCACTCCAACTCCCCTCACAGCTATCACAATGATGATACACAAAGGAAAGTATTTCACACTCGTCTGTTCGGAGTTGCACCGATTGACTCGACAGGCTCCTTCCTCCCCTCTCTGCCGAAGAGAGAGCTTGAGCACGTGTGACCGCGGTGCTGAGCTAATGACTGTAATCTAAACGACGTCTTGGTGCTGTTTACCTCCTGAACAAGGGCCTGCGGAAGGATGGCGTGGAGACAAATATAACCGGCAAACGAAAGCGCCCAAGGAGTGGTAATAAGCAGGGTCTGTCCTGCAGTACCGTCAGCCGGGTCAGCTGCCTGTTTTTATGTGGCTCATGATTAACAGCAGTCAGCCAGTGACATTTCCCTACTCCAAACCATGTGGATGTAGAGGTCTTGGGAACGACATCTGAGTACACACACACACCCACACACATACATTTAAGGGTTTCCCTTGGTCTCTTCGTTTTGGGCTGATAAGCACATTACTGTAGGTCCTGTTGATGGTGTCTTTTTCAACTGCTGGTTTGCCCCTCACGATAGTGTAGGTGCTGGCCTATGTCCCATATGGATAATGGAACACATAAACTATATGAAAACAATACTATTATACTACACGATACACACAACCCCATCTGAACCCCATCTGGTGGGTTCAGAGAATATTTACTTAAATGTCGATAAATAAACCAGCGAGAGTTTGATCCCTCGTTTGTGGGAACCGGATTTATATATCAGATCATCATCCAAGGTATAGGATTCGTCTTTTATCAACCAAATAAGGCAATTATTTTGGGCTCAACATTTTGGTCTTTGCCTAACTAGCTCCATCTGAGACCAATCCACGGGTATTAGAGCTGTTGGCTTTTGACTACGCCGATGGGTTAGTCTGGAAACCTGCGGTATTCTTCACAAATTGCCTCTGAATAGTTCTCTATGATGAGGCCAACTGTGTCATCTCCCCCTGACAAACGGATATGACAAAAACATGTATTAATAGCCGTAAAGCAGTCACATGTATAAACATTTGCTTAAAAGACAATTTATAACCAAGAGCCTCCTGCCAAAAGACCCGGAATTCCACATGAGAAGCGTAGAATGTTTTCTGTCTCGCGTTTCCACTTTCTACTTATGGCCCTGGTTGTATCAAGCCGCCATGAGTATCAGTCACTCTGTGATTCATGCGCTTCTCATGTATGTCACTCCAAATTGGCCTTAATATCCACAGACACAAATATAAACAGCATATCCATGGAGATGGAGATGTTCTGCCTTTGTAAGGCATCTGGAAAACCTTAGGGATCCTGAAACATGACATGATGTTCCCAGAGCAGAGGGTAGACACTCGACGGGCTAAAGTAAGGAATACCCATTTAGACCTCAAAGCATAACCCTGTAGTTATAGTACATGGTCTTGTTTCTAAGGGAGTACACAGTGTTGCTTTGAAAAGGAGTACATGGTCTTGTTTCTAAAAGGAGTACACGGTGTTGTTTCTAAAAGGAGTACATGGTCTTGTTTCTAAAAGGAGTACACGGTGTTGCTTTGAAAAGGAGTACATGGTCTTGCTTGTAAAAGGAGTTCTGTAGCTTTACCCCATGTTGCTTTTAACCCATGGTTTATAATGTTGTCTCCCTCTTTTCTGTCAGGCACCTAGAGGACAACCAGATCACAGTGATTGAGAGGGGGGCGTTCCAGGACCTCAAACAGCTAGAGAGACTGTAAGTATCCCTAGACGACCTCACTTCCCAACCCAGCAGCCACTGCAGCAGACTGACACCCTCTAGAAACTTTTCACCCCTAATACCACGTTTGTGTATTTACACTGTTTCTGTGTGCTTAAGCGTGTGTGTCTGTGTGCGTTGCGTGCGTGTGTCACATACCATATATGCACTCTCAGAAGCACTCAAAAAGGCATATTTAGGTACGGATGATATGGATTACCTACATTTAAAAGTCAAGGTGGGTGACTCTCTCACCTGCTCCTTGACACGGGTGAAGCATACCTCCACATCACTCCTGAGTGTGAACATTAACACTCTGACGTGAAACTGACCACTCGGTCAAAACAACACGGAGGGAACTGCTTCTGATGTCCAAGTTCATGAATGGCCTAGACATTTGGCTTACTGACCTTGTCTGTGTCATTGGGTTTGTTTCGGTCTGGAAGTAGCTGGCTCACCACAGACTGGTGAGCCAGCTAAACCAAACCCATCCATGCCAGGCTTTCCAGCCATGACGATGGTCCAAATCCGCCGGTCGAATGTGCGTCAGTACCTGGTTCAGACCATCTCCCAGATCTCCCAGCCAAGTCCCCTTTCTGTCACAGTCTCTTCCTATCCTGCCAGGAACTCACTCTGCCTGGATGTTATTCTGCCGGCCCATCCGCTTTTCACACCGCTCTGGAATTTTGCAGTATTCCGGCATTCCTGCCCCCGTCATCCCCTTCTGACCCTGGTTGGGTCTGGATACGGCTGGGAAGGAACCAGGGTCTGAGTGAAGGGTCCTATGTCCGCAGACTACGCACTGACACTCCTGCCCTGTTGACTGGAGCCCATGTGTGACTTGGACGGTCAGGGTGCTGTTTGTATGGCACGGGCGCGCCGTGTACACATAGACCTCTCGCTTTATGACCCTGGCTCTGGGACTGGTGAGCGTTAGTACCGCGGTGTACAGGGATCGCACTGACAGAGATCGTAGACAGGGCCATGGGAACATATCTCCAGTCATGTTGTCTCTCTCTCTCTCTGAGGGAAATGTATGTCAGTAGAGTAAAGTAATGGGGTGAGGGAGTTGACCTTTGCTGAAATGGAGCTAAGGAATCAGTGGAGAAAGTATCAAAACAGATCTGATTTACTTCGATTGGATCAAAGTCAGTACTGTCAAGTGGTACATCAAATGTGTTTTATAGGTGTATTCCAGGCTAGACAACGTATGTGACAGTTGATCTGCTCCCTAATGTTGTGTTCCTCATTGAGGTCAGGTCAGAGATTGATGCCTTTGCTTTGAGCTATTATGATTTGTGGCGTAATATCGTGGAAAGGAGATATGCTAGCTGGCTAGGTGTTAGGTAAGCCTTTACTCTCTCCATCCGGCTGTGCAGGCCAGGGATGGATGAGGACAGAGGGAGACAGAGGGAGTGTGATCAGGCTCTGAGGGCTTCTTTCATGACATCCTGAGAACCTCCCCCATCTTCCTCCACATACCTCAGCTGTGCCCTGTGACCCCCTGTCTCAGAGAAAGGCTTTGGTGCCATGATAAGGCCTAGCATCCTGAACCCCCCCCCCCCCCCCCCATGTTAGCCTGTGGAGGCTCATCACAGTGATAATGGCCTTTAAAGGCTTCAGATGACTTCAGAGCCTGATAACCAATTCCCATCTTCATAGGAAGTCACCCGCTTAGGCAACTTTTGCATAAGCGTTAGCCCATCTGTGAACTCTTGACCCGGGGCGCTGCCATTGGCTTATCCCAGTCTTCCTGTTCCGCGAACAAAGGGTCATCCCACTTCGGAGGTTTTAATCTGATTGATTGATTGGAGCGTCTGTGTGTCGTTTTACATTTCACCGGCCTTCTCATCAATCTCTGTTCCTTGCTGTACCACAACACGATGCTACTTGATGTTGCTGTATGTTTCAGCCCTCAAATGTTCCCTAAGTCTGTTCTCTGTGTCTCTCTCACAGTACGCTACACACAAACACAGCCCAAACTGTACTCTATTCATTTGACATAGTTAAATGTCTGAATGCCTCATCAAACAGAGTTTTTTTTTACCACACTGACGCTTTCGCCCTTCCCTGATGCTCTCTCTCTCTCCTCTCCCCCTCTCTCGCTCTCTTTCTTTCTCTCTCCCTCTCTCTCCCTCTATCTCTCTCCAGGCGTTTGAACCGGAACAAGCTGCAGGTTCTCCCAGAGCTGCTGTTCCAGTCCACACCCAAGCTTGGCCGCCTGTAAGTCACAACGCTACTTCTCTTTTGATATCTGATCGCTGGGAAACAAAGTCAACTCCCCCACTGTTTTAATTTCAATCATTGTCTTGGATGGGGGTTTCCGCCCAAATATTTTGCTTCCCATACAGTTTGAAGAGGAGAGGAGGTTTGCGGTCAGTGCAGGGACAGTCACCGTGTTATTATTCTGTAATCCCCCCCCCCCCCAGATGTTGGGCTTTTATTTGGGTTGCGGATCCCTGCTAGGTGTAAGGTGACACAGCCCGGCTCTGTACTCCTGTCCATGAGGTGAAGGTGTGCTAGGGGGAATGTTTTCCTGGGACCGGAGGGGGTAACTGCAAAATGTTTATTCCCGAATATCCATTTCGCCGAGCTCTTTGAATGCATGGCCTGGTCACACCGCAGCCGTTAGCCTTGCTGTCAGGGAGGACTAGAGCCGGTCCTCAGAGAAACGCGTACTCAGGCTCGCCCTGGGTGGAACCGACAACCCGGCCCTGAACTTTACTAGTGTTTACTTTGGGGCTCTCTCAACAAGTGGAAGAATATGTGACACAGGAGCAGCGTTGGGGCTCTATTAACTTGGGTTTAGCGTATTTTCTTTTTTGTTCTACTGTGAAATGTTCCCATTAGGAAAACAGAGAGATTGTTACTGCCAAATAATACGTTAATCTCTTTCAAAATGTCCTTGTTCCCTTCATTGTTCTGGAGATTACTCCAGAGATGAATTCGCGGCCTATTTGTTCACACTGTGCGGCTTCATGTAGCGGTGATGACTTGATCCGCGTCTGACGACAGCAGTCATGGCTCTGTTTAAAGAAATGAGACTCTCTGCTGCCAATTGAACAGCAGTTTGTGTTTCTCCTCTGAGCTATCGATGCTGTCTCAGAAACACTTGTTGAGAATGACAGTTTAATATCCTCTCCTTCCTATGCTGCTCCACCATAAAAGCATTATTGGCAATGAATTTTGTATTTTTTATTTTATTTATCAGAGGTTAATAAGGCATTCTTTACAATCCCAGACAGTTTATAAGGAGTGGAAAGAATGGACAAAGTCCAAAGCGAATACTGTAAATCTCTCTGTTCTTATCCTTTTACCGTCAGCAAATGTAAATTATAGTGTCTGAAGTTTCCCCCAAAGTTCTTTTGAGTTCTTTATCCGGTGACGTTTTGCTATGTCTAAACTATCCTGTAATGAAGGCTCTCCTAATCTGGTCGGAGAGAGAGGTGGTTTACGAGGGGTTCATAACCTCTCCCTGTCATACTTGGTTATTATCTGTAATGTTAGTGTGATATGAATTGCCTAACCCCTAACCCTGGTATTAAAAACCTTACTCGGGCCGGCCAGACTGAGGCAGCTGTAGAAAGCATACGCAGCGCATCACAGTCCAACAGGTTTATTTGATGTGAGTCCTGCCCTTGCCCTCTCCCTTCGCACTAGCCAGCGTTCCAGGAAACATTCTTCTGCTTTGGGTCAGGTCAGAGAAAGGTAATGGCTGCATCCATTAACTTAGCTGCAAGAGTCAAGACCGAGGGAGAGGAAGTGAAAAGAAAAGAAAGATGGTCTGTCCCGTCGGTCCGGGGGACTTTGATGTGAATGTGCCATCATGCAAACAAATGCATAATAGATGAGCTGGAGACAGGGGTGACCGAGCAGACTGCCTCACAGCTACATCCACAGGCAGGCTCAGGTATTGGCTGATGGGGCCAGGGACAGTGAGGGTTGTGGTGGTGGTGGTGGGGTAGGAGGGCTGGGGCTGGAGCCTGGTGCCCCAGAGTTGGTGGATTGGTTGAGGTTAGGGTTGGGGGAGGGAGGCTACCCTATGCCTGGCCTGGGTCGGTGGGATGGATCATGGATCGTGGATGATCATGATGGAGCCACTGGGCTGCTGGCTGGGGCGTTTGTGGTCAGCGTTCCCTGTGCAGGCCCACTCTGCTTGGAAGGAATGCGGTTAGAGTTACAGGGCTGAGACTGCAGCTCCGCTCTGCAGAGCACTGTCTGTGTGGGCCAAGGAAGCAGGGGCCTCTCTTTCTCTCTCAATCTCTCTCTCTCTCTCTCTCTCTCTCTCTCTCTCTCTCTCTCTCTCTCTCTCTCTCTCTCTGCAAGGATAGCTCTCTATCTAGCAGGGGATTTCTGTCCCTCTCTTTCTATTTCTCTCTCTGCTCTCTCTCTCTCTGTATCTCTATCCTCCTCCTCCTATTCACTGACTGCCCCTCTAGATGTCTTCAACCTGATGGCTAACGGAAAGCAAATGAAGAATTAGAGGGAGGCCATGAAGATGCCTGCTCCTGTTTATTAATGGTGACTGGGATTAGGCCCCCCCATATTAACTCCACTTCCTCCTGACTGGCTGGTCGGTCGTCAGGCCCCCATGTTGTGGTGTTTGAACGCAGGATATTTCAGCCAACAATACCCATGGGACTCAACCACTCCCTGCCAAAGGCCTGCTCAGGTTGCATGTGATTGGTGCGCATGGAGAGCGTAATGCACAACGTTTTCTTATCCCCCACCCCTCTAGTCAATTGAGAGTCCTCTCTTTAATCTTGGTGAGCAATTATCCATTAGTGAGTAGAGTAGTTAGCCTGTCTGAATGCTATGGCCAGCAGTGTAGTGGTGGTAATGTAAGTCTCACTACTCCTCAGAAACTCATTGTGATTGATTCTGCCAGAAGAAGAAGTAGTTGGACGCCTGCTCGGTGCCAGAGGCTGGGCGTGGGCCAGCTACATCCCCACTCCGTACTCCCAACCACCTCCCCCCCAGCCCCTTCCAAACACTGCTATCGTTTGCCCACAGTTTGTTATCGCGTCAGGAATCGTTCTGTTGTTTTCCCATCACTTTGGCTCCAGTTCCGGTTCGTTTGGTTTTCGCGGGACTCCATATTTGCTAGAAACAAGTAACTCTCCCCCGCATTTCGTTTCTCACGCCTGTTGGACGAGGAACTGATTTAGCGAACACACAGAAGCGGCAGATTGAGCTTTTTCCTAGTCTTCTTCTCTGTGTGCTTTAAACCAAGGCCTGCAGAACAGACATGCATGTAGACTACTGTAGCACCCCGTATCAGTGTTTCTCTTTAAAGCTCTTAAGCTGGCAAACAAGCTGTGTGGCTGTGTACTGCCTGACCACAATGCTCCTCCTGCCTGCGATATCTGCCTAATAATTCAATACGTCCCGAATGCATAAACCATGGAGCCCTGGCACGCAGCTCAGCCATTGGGTCCTCTGATTGTTTTCAGAGAAATGAAGCTCTCCCAGAATGCAAGCCAAATGTCTTCCAAAATAGGGCTGCACTCAGCCAGTTTCTGGAGGCCAGACAGCTTTGTGATTTACTCCAAAGACATATTTAGATAAATACAAGCTACAAAGACATTGGAGCTCTGCTTCTGAGCCACTGAGAACCGGACGGGGCACAGCTTGTTGGTAGATACAGAACTTTTTGTTTTGTTTAGTTTAATTTATTAGGATCCCCATTAGCTACTGCACATGCAGCAGCTACTCTTCCTGGGGTCCACATAAAACATAGAAATGCATGACAAAGTATAGAACCGTTATAGATAAGAACAACACAAGATATTTTTTACTTTGAATTTAATGTAATAATAATAAAATTACATATATTGGAAAGAGACAACAAAAATACTATTTACACACTTTTCATATATACAGTGCCTTCAGAAAGTATTTAGACCCCTTGACTTTTTCCAGCCTTATTCCAAAAAAGTATTACATTGTTTTTCCCCCCTAATCAACCTACACACAATAGCCCATAATGACAAAGACATTTTTGCAAATGTATTTATAAAAAAGTCATTAATAAACATTTTTCATTTCCATATGTACTAGGAAGCTAAGTGTTTATTTCTTGGGCTTCAGGAATCTGACTGAAAAAGTGCCCCAGGCCTTGAAAAATAAACAATTCAACTTGATTGAAAGTATGAGGGGATATCGGTGAACAAATACCGCGGTCAAGGCTATGAGGGTGCAATGAGTGGAGCTTGCTCAGGTGTTCAAAAGCGCTTATCAATCCGAGAGCCTAATGCTTATTAGGTAGTTCTTTATGAGTTTTAGTTTAGAAAATAATCTCTCCGCAGAAGCGACAGGTATAGTAAAAACAGCTTGATTGCCGTAGCAACATCAGGGAAACTGGGCAGAAGGGAGTGGTGCTTCAAAATAAAGCAGTTCTGTGACATCCTTAATTGAGCCTGTCATTGTCTTTAATTGCCGGCATCAACACGTTACGGAAAGATATTAACTGTATAGGAAGCTCTGGGGACAGGCCGTCTATATACTGAACAGCTAATAAATTGGCAGATGCAAACAGATTATCATCTTTAGCGGACAACAGTTTTTGAGGGCTTGAACAACAACAAAAAAGAGGTTTGCGATTTCCTTCATGCTGGTGAACTGGCTTTTGAGTTGTTTGGTTGCAGTATGAACAGTCCCTTATCTCTGGTATATCTTGACTAAGTTTATATCATTCCACACTAAGTTTAAATTGTGTGCAGCGCAATGGGCATGTAATTCACAATGTCTCAGGAAAGACTGTCTGGGTTGGCAATACTCAGTATAGAAAACAGTTGGGCCCGCAACCTGGACCTACAGGCCGTGGTGAAAACATTTTCACACAAAAAAAGGAGGACTCCAAGAGACCAGGGGAGTCTCTCAAGTTGGATTTCATTTAATTTACCGTGAATATTGCAGGCCATTTGTGTAGGCTATTAGCCAGACAAAATCCGCCGAGTTCAACAATAAATAGTGGCTGAATTTATCCTCAAGCTGACTACTTTTTCCCTCATTGTTAGGCTATTTGATGTGTAATTTTTATAAACAGTTTATAAATGGCAGCTAAATCTGGTATATAGCTATAGATAGTACACTGCATAATGAAACAATCCCTAGTATGCTAGTGTTTTGAGGGTGGACTGACTGTATTATTTGGCATTAATAGAATGTTTTTTATGCACAACAAATTTCAATCCAAGCTCGGAGAGAGCACTGGGACGGCTCATGTCATGCAGGTTCCGGTAGCCTATATAGGACTGTTGCATAAATCTATTGGTAGCCGATTAGTATGTTGTTGCATCAGAAATACATTTTACAATCTGCCATGTTTGAATTTCCGACTTTTATTACTGAACAAGTAATTACATTATTGCCACCAGCCAGCAGTCTAATAATGGATGCTTTGTGACACCGTGTATAGCACGGGTCCAATTCATTCCCCGGACGGCTGAGTGTCTGCAGGTTTTCACTCCTCTCTTGTACTTGATAGATGAATTAAGGTCACCGATTAGTAAAGAACTCTCCTCACCTGGTTGTCTAGGTCTTATTTGAAAGGGAAAAACCCCAAACCTGCAGACACTAGGCCCTCCGTGGAGTCAGTTTGACAACCCTGGGGCATAGCTTTGTGAAGCGTTAGAGGAAATGACAACCAAATAGGCCTACCCATAAGCATTTATCAATTAGTTAAAACGTTGCTGTACATGCCCTGGCACCACAGAAAGCCTGTCATCGATTCGATAGGCATGCAGCTGTATAGACATGTTGCAATTCCAGCACCATGGACAGCGATTGGCAGTCTATACTTTGTGAGTGGCTGTCTGGCTGACACATTCGATTTTTATTTTATTTTAGGGGGAGGGGGGGCAAACGCCGACCTTGCGGTGGGGGGGAGGGGGGGGGGGGGGGGCCAGAGAAACTGCGTTACACCAGTGCATCACACACATATTCTCCAGGTACTGACAGTTTGCACTTGGTGGCCTATAGCAGCCCCCAAAAAGAAGAGGCTTCAGATGAGGCAGGTGAACCTGCAACCACAGCACTTCTACTTAATTTGCCTCTCGGAGCATTACAGAAATATGTCTCTGAATATATACAGCAACACCTCCCCCGTAGACATTCCTGTCTTTTCCATAGATGATATATCCTTGTATTCTTACTGCTGTATCATCAAACGTGCTGTCTAAGTGAGCCTCAGAAATGGCTAATATATTTATATTATCTAAGATTAGCAAATTACTAATCTCATGAACTTTGTTTTTGAGGCTACATATATTTAAATGAGTTAACTTTAACCCTTTACTGGGTCGCTTATCTAAACCAGAACTCATAATGATAATAGGTTGCATTTCCAAAAATGTATTTCTGATAATAACAAAGAAAGAATTCATGCATTTTTTTTCATTATGATCAGCAGATGCCTTGTCTGGTTTATCTCCGCTGCAGCAGGGTGCTCTAGTCTCCATTCCATTTCAGCATGGTTGTCTTGCTGGACTGTTGCAGGGGGTTGCTGTCCTGTCGGCATGGGAGGTAGTGACGTTTTGTGTTTTTGGTTAGTATGCAGTGTTCTGAGTGGGAGCTGTTGGCTTGGTGGGCGGTCCCACAGGACAAGATCAAACAGTGAAACTTAATATAGCCAATTATGCTCCAATGGGAGATCTGTCAATTACTACTCTCTGTCTCTCACTCTCGCTCTCTGCCGCCCCCCTGCTGTTTCCAGCCAGAGACGATATGTCATTGCCAGTAGGTACTTAACCTTGTCAAGTATCTGGAAATTCGAAGCTCAATCTAGGCAGGTCGAACACAGACCCGAAGCAATTCCCACTGGGGGATGCTGCCTGCATGATCGTTTTTATTTCTGCTGACAGAAGGAATGAATAAATGGCAACGTGAAATCTGGCATCCCAACAGCTTTGTCTCACCTCAGCATTTATCGACCCTGCGAGGAGCAGAGGAAGGAATGTTTGCTGGGGAACTTTATTCGAATTGTGTTTGTGTGCACGCGCTTTGGCAGCCAACATGTCTTTAAGTTACCGGCAGCAACACCTTACCACTCTAAAGTTACCAGCTAGAGGGTGAGAGGCTATGAAATGTTGTCGGGAGTTGGCTGTCTATTTTATAGAGCAAATAATGTATATGTATGTGGTGTGTACTAAAATAGCAAAGAAACATGTGGTAGCAATTGAATGTCCAAATAAAGGTAAGGAAACATGCAATAGGACGTAGCTTTTAAACTGCATATTTTGTTACTGTTAATACCTTCCCCTGACCTATTTCAATTTTGTAAGCTACAGGCTATGGATGAGCTTTCTTAGCAGCCAACAGCACTCACACAATGTTTGTTTAATCACAATTAAGGTTTACATGTGAAGTGTAATTAAAAACAGCTGTGTCTTTGGAAACTTGGACCAGGAAGAGCTGAGATATCCTCCGTGTCACGAGCAGAAGAGAAAGGACCTTTTGTTGACTGCTTTTCTTACCGAGCAGAGGAAAAATAATCAACCCTGTTTTGAATTGTAGCTTTATTTTTCTTGAGGGGCTTTTAAAACTGGCTGCTCAGGTCTGGGTTTTTTAAGAACACAATTGTTATGTTTCCTCATAAGATATTCAAGACAGATTGAAAAGATTAAGATATACACTACACGACCAAAAGTATGTGGACACCTGCTCGTTGAACATCTCATTCCAAAATCATGGGCATTAATGTGGAGTTGGTCCGTCCCTTTCCTGCTATAACAGCCTCCACTCTTCTGTGAATGTTTTCCACTAGATGTTGGAACACTGCTGCGGAGACTTGCTTCCATTCAGCCACAAGAGCATTAGTGAGGTTGGGCAGTGATGTTGGTCGATTAGGCCTGGCTTGCAGTCTGCGTTCTAATTCATCCCAAAGGTGTTCGATGGGGTTGAGGTCAGGGCTCTGTGCAGGTCAGTCAAGTTCTTCCACACCGATCTCGACAAACCATTTATGTATGGACCTCGCGTTGTGCACGGGAGTATTGTCATGCTGAAAAAAAACAGGAAAGGGTCTTTCCCAAACTGTTGCCACAAAGTTGGAAGAATTGTCTAGAATGTCATTGTATGCTGTAACATTAAGATTTCACTTCACTGGAACTAAGGGGGCTAGCCCGAACCATGAAAAACAGCTCCAGACCATTATTCCTCCTCCACCAAACTTTACAGTTGACACTATGCATTCGGGCAGGCAATGTTCTCCTGGCATCCGCCCAAACCCAGGTTCGTCTGTCAGACTGCCAGATGGTGAAGCGTGATTCATCACTCCAGAGAGCGGGTTTCCACTGCTCCAGAGTCCAATGGTAGCGAGCTTTACACCAGTCCAGCCGACACTTGGCATTGTGCATGGTGATCTTAGGCTTGTGTGCGGCTGCTCGGCCGTGAAAACCCATTTCATGAAACTGCTGACTAACAGTTATTGTACTGATGTTGCTTCCAGAAGCAATTTGGAATTTGGTAGTGAGTGTTGCAACCGAGGACAGACGATTTTTACGCACTATGCTTGTGTGGTCTACCACTTCGCGGCTGAGCCGTTGTTGCTCCTAGACTTTTCCACTTCACAATAACAGCACCAGGGCAGCTCTAGCAGGGCAGAAATTTGACGAACTGACTTGTTGGAAAGGTGGCATCCTATGATAGTACCACGTTGAAACTCACTGAGCTCTACAGTAAGGCCATTCTACTGCCAATGTTTGTCTATAGAGATTGCATGGCTGTTTGCTTAATTTTATACACCTGTCAGCAACCGGTGTGGCGGAAATAGCCGAAACCCCTCATTTGAAGGGGTGTCCACATACTTTTGTATATATGGTGTATATAGTCATTCATATGTTGAGTATATATATTTCAGGAAATATATTGAGATATATTGAGACACCACAGAATATGTACAGTATACTGTTAAGATGACAGACAGTGGATCAGGGGAGCAATTTTACGGCATTATTTACAGTAGGGATCGGATGGGACTGAGGCACATATAAATCTCCCTGCATGGTGTGGGGCCTGCACAGCCACCCAGTGCTGTATACTGCTGTTTCTGCTTCTGGGGACTCTGTTAGTTCTGCAGACAAGGAGCGTGCCGGCCCCCATGTGTGCTGCTGCTGGAAACTTTACTGCAATCCTGGAGCTGGCCTATGTCACACACACAGCCTTTCTGAGAGGCATACGCTCCGTCTATAGGCATAGGCAGAGAGAGGGGGAGAGGGAGGGGAGAAGGGGGATTGGGAGGTCTCTTGGGTCACTAGCAGCTCCTAAAGCCTAGGCTGGTGATTTATTTTGTTTTAGCAAAGTCTGATTGCTACAAATGAACCTCACAATCTTTATCGCTCTCGTAATTGCAGACACAGATGTCTTTGGTACACAATTACACAGACATGCATACACAAAGACAGGCATACATACTCTCTCTTACTTTACTTCTCTCTCTCTCTCTCTCTCTCTCTCTCTCTCTCTCTCTCGCTCTCTCTCAACACACGCACGCACTCATGTTTGCACACACACACATACAAACACATACACACGCACACACACAACAGCTATGTAGTAGCATGAAGGAGATCTCTGATCTAATAGCTAGTGGTTTTCCAGTCTGGGTGGAAACAGGCCATTTGCAGGGGTGGTTTCTCATCCGTGGGACTCGGAGAGGAAAGGAGAGAGTGTATGGAATGGGAGTCGTGTTTTACAGTGTGTGGGTCAGAGAGGATGGGTTTTACTGGATGGTTTTTCCTGGCCGTGAGGAGAGGAGAGCTGCAGGCCGCGAGGAGGGCTGCTTGCCCTGAGGACCGCCTTGCCCTGCCGACTGGCTGGCTGGCTCTGTGTAATCTACCCATGTCCGTGTCCCTCTGGGGTTGCCCCTGTCTTTCTTCTCTCCCTCCTGTCCTGCACTCAGTCCTTACCTCTACTGACCCATTTCACTGAACCCACTGAACTACTTACTCTCAATGTCTCAGTAGCATTGCAGATTTTTACTTATAGGTACTGTAGGTAATACACATTGTAACTTATAGGTACTGGAGATAATACACATTTTACATTATATGTACAGTAGGTAATACACATTGTAAATTATAGGTACTGTAGGTAATACACATTGTAACTTATAGGTACTGTAGGTAATACACATTGTAACTTATAGGTACTGTAGGTAATACACATTGTAACTTATAGGTACTGTAGGTAATACACATTGGAACTTCTAGGTACTGTAGGTAATACACATAGCAACTTATAGGTACTGTAGGTAATACACATTGTAACTTATACGTACAGTAGGTAATACACATTGTAACTTATAGGTACTGTAGGTAATAAGGGCCTTTTCTTTTTACAATAACGAACATAACCCTAAGCACATGGTAGGGGAAAGGGTTAAATACTGGTAGGCCTACAGTGGGTTGCAGGGGTGACTGACTGTTTCAATATGGGCATAAAGGTTGTATAAGACGTCCATAATGTGTAAGTGCAGAGAAGGGGCTGTAATGTCTGGTGCTTAGGCTCCATTAAGGGATTAGCTTCCATAGGGGAGGAGAGGGGCCGCACCGCCACCGAAACTACTCACACTTTTCACTCAGACACTGGCTGTTTTTCTTACAGTAAAAATAGCACCGCCACCAAAATATACAGTCAGAAGAGCTGATTCAACCATATATTATCATCAAGGTCAAATTCATGGATTTGATTCGTCGATGCTGCTGTCACACTCTCCTGATCCCAGTAAATGTTTAGGGGGATCACCAGGCTGTCAGTGGCTCTCCAGTGAGAGGTTATGAAGACTGCCTTCTTGGCCAGTCTGTCTGTCAAACAGCCTGCCCCCCCCCCCCCCCCCCCAGCCACACACCCACACACACCCCCATCAGATACAGTATCTTTCTGTCTGTCTTTCTGTCTCTCTCGCGGACCCAGGGATAGAGGGAAAGAGGCCTAATGCCCTACGTTGATTGAGGGTGCCTGTAATTCGGGAAATAGTTTGGGGCTATTATCCACCGGGGTGTTTATCACAGGTGGTTCCCATGACGACCAGCAGAGATAATAATTGGATTTAAATGGGCTGCACATGTTTCAAAAGGGCAGAACGAATGTAATACCCACTTCCACTTCCTTTCCTTTCTCTTTCTCTCTCTCTCTCTCTCTCTCTCTCTGTCTTTTTCTCTCTCTCGCACGCTCTCTTTTTCTCACTCTCTCTGTGTCAATCTCACTCAATTTCTCAGCTCATACGTCTCATTTCCACCTATGGCAGGTGAACCTCAGTAGCTAAAGTCAACTGTTATGCTGTCCAACTGTTTCTGTACTGTCTATAGTCTTTAGCCGCAGTCCAGAGTCTATATCAGAGTCACACTGATCATCCACTAGAGAGAGAGAGATAGGCACATGAATAGTGACACCGGATTTAAACATGTTTCCAGTAAATACAGTGTGCATTTAAGCCAATTAAAAATATTTTTATACTCATATTTACTCAAGCTGTTGAGGAAGTAGGATCGGGCGGGGCAAATGTTACATGAGACATTAAAACAACCTTCATTTCCTCGCTTGGTACCCCTGTACACTTTGAAAGGCATTATGGGGGATTGTGTATGTAAAAATCAGAAAGTCATATACGAGGGCTTTAGCTTTGTTTAGGCTGAGAATTCTTCCAAGGCTTAAGCTACGTGCTGCAAGACCTCCCCCGTCAACTGCGACCTTATGGGAACCATTGGCAGGAGGTGGGTTTGTTTTTGCAAGTGTGAACTAAGCACAGAGCTGAGCTGGAATGTGCTTTTTGCTTATGCAATGTGCATCCAGGCACAGGGGAGAGAAAACAAACAAAGAAATATAAAATCTCAGCCAACATCCTGCCTGCCTCTCTGCTTCTACTGGACTCTGCCCCGCTCCGCTTGTCGATGCCCTTCGCACAAGGTTGATAAAGAATTCTGACAACCAGCACATTTGCCGCGGGGTGCAATGTTTACCGGAACATCCGAATTTGCGTCGGACAAACAGGCCTGTCGGTTTTGTCAGCATCTTGGTACACGCATCAACGCTCACCCAGACATAAATGTTTACTAGGCAGAAGTGTCAGCCGCTCGCTACGTTTTAGCCATCCTTCCTACGCCACAGGCCTCCTGTGACAGGCCTCCTGTGGTCGGACTGGGAATCACTCTCGCCTCGAAACATCATCCCCTTTTAGGTTGGTTTTACGCCATTCGGTTGGGTGGCAACAGTTGTGCAGTTGTCACCAGTCACCACAGCAAAGAGGTGATGATGATGGGCCAGTGAGTCGGTGACCATGGTAAACAGTGTGTGTCTCAACTGGCACCCTAATCCCTATACAGTGCACTGCTTTTGACCAGGGCCCTATCGGTGCCATTTGGGACACAGTCCAGGTCACCTCAGACGGGGACGAGCGGTGGCGGTGGCACTGTCATTAAAGAGGACTTGGTTTATTGGATGGAGACGGCATGCAGGGCCGGGTGCTATGGTCACTTTAACGAGAAAGCAGCAAGGCTTCAAGCCTCAGTGGGCTCAGCTCAGCTCATTCACACTGCTCCACGGAGCCCTCGGTTTTATTACCAGGGGACAATTGTCAGTTAGCTAATTACGGCTGCCTTTTATGATCTATAGCAATGTGTGTCCGCCGCCATAGTGACTGTGTCCCGCAAGCGACAGTGGGATGCTGCTGGGATTCATAGAGTTACTCGGAGAGAATGAGTTGATTTATGTTCCACTGTGTTGTGTGTTTCTTTTATCGCCGCGTGAGAGTGTCTTTGAACAGTCAGCCCCAGCGGTTCTAGTCTGTGCTGTGCGTGTGCATTCATTGCAGATGCTTCGTCCTCCATGTTGTGAGTTGTTGTTTGGTTGAACTCGCTAACCGGGGCGGTGAATTATTACACACTAAAGGGATCTGGCTGTCTGCTTACAGTCTACTCGCTGAATATGCATGGCTCTTCTTTTCTATAGAAACAGCCTGGAAACTGTGGCAGTTTAAATATGTGTGTAGGGAAGCTTGCTGCAATATGTTATGTTCTCTTCCCTCAGTCTTTAGCCTTATAGGAGCCAGTAGAGTTGGATCATGGTTCCCCTACCTTCCATTTTAGATTTTTTTCCTCTGCTTTTCTATTGGTAAAGTATGTCAAATCAGCAATCTAGTCTGGGCTCTGCTGTCAATCTCTCCCTCAGCCGATGACCCTGAGCAGATTGCAGATGGATTTAGAGCACTATGGGAAAACTAAATGAGCACTTGGTTGGTGGACCGATTTTTCCCTGAGTGAGTGAGTGGTCTGAGTGAAGTTCTGCGGGCTTCACACTGTAAGTTCCTCCTTTCTCCTTCTTTTCTTCTCCTCTCCCTCAGAGCCGGCAGCATGCTGTAATGATGTGCGGACCACTAGGGGTGACAGACCAGAGACAGACAGACAGACAGACATTCACTAAGACAGACAGACAGACTGACAGAAACCAAGACAGACAGACACTAAGACAGACAGACACTAAGACAGACAGACACTAAGACAGACAGACATTACGACATACAGGCATACACTAAGACAGACAGACACTAAGACAGAAACTAAGACAGACAGTCCCACAAACAATTGGTCGTTTATTATAACACAGGTCACAAAAGCAGCCCACTTCACATCATTTCCAGGAACGAAAACAGGCAGAGGAAAAACACTGCTAGATATTGGTGGTGGGAATCGTTATCACCAGAAGCTTGGAGTAATATACAAACAACACGGACAAGGAACACTGTGAAAGGGAAGGAAAATAAACCTGTCTGAGCGTCAAGAGGCTAATCCTAACTGCCAGGCTTTTCATGTGGTTCGGTTCGCTGTGAAGCCGAAGGATGAGATCATTCTACTGAATGAAATGACCATACCTGTTCAGTTTTGTTCTTCCAGGCTCAGTATAATAAAGATATTATGTTTCTTTAAGATGAACACATTGAACATGATTCAGAGAGATAGAGAGGAAGGGAAGAGAGCTGAAAATACAACAACACATCCCCATGTGATGCCTCAGGCCAGCGCCACGTCCACTTTAGTAACATGTCTTACTCACAGAGAGACAGCGCCTCATGTTGGATAGCTGCATGGAGCTAATGAGAAAAACATCCTGCTAGGTTGCCACTGGCTCCAGGAACATGGTGGGGGGGCATCTGCAGCAACAACAACCCTCTGAGGAGGTCATCCTCTGTCTCCGCTCTGTGCTCGGCTTAGTGTCCTGTCCTCCTACTTCACATGGCACCCGTGGGGACCACAATTATTCCGTTTTTCCATCATCCATCTGTATTATTGTGGATGTCTTTATTTACTTCTATTAATCACAATGGCAAAGAGCAAAGTGAAGTGGAAAGTGAGTCTCTGGTTGTGTTCTAAATGTCACTCTATTTCCTGTAGTGAACTACCTATGGGCCTTAGTCAAGAGTAAGCAATGCACTTTAAAGGGAATAAAGTGATATTTGGGACACACAATCGCTGTCTCCGATCGTGCCTGTGACAGCACTGGTAACCTTACAAAACCTAAGAAAATAGGTCTTCAAGCTGTATTTAATACCCCTCTTAGCCGTGGTGGGGAACTTTCTCGCTGTGAGACAGTTAGTGACCGCAGTGCAGAGGGCTGCCTGGCTCTGCCTTCATTCCAAATGGCACCATATTCCCTATATAGTGCACTACTTTTGACACAAGACCTATGAGCTCTCCCTAAGGGCCCTGGTCAAAAGTAGTTCACTAAATAGCGAGCCCTTTGGGACATAGCCTGTGTGTTTGGGAGGGGTAATTGGAAGAGACACGGGGGTGGGAGCAAACGGACCGTGACATGACAGTGCCTGACACACAAAGTAGACGGGTAGACTGAGACTACCCCAGACTAACGTCTGTATCCCTCCATCTCACACTGAGATCCCACAATGAAGAAGAGAAACGGACAGAAAGTGATGAGAGAGAGATAGAAGCAAGAACGAGAGAGAGAGAAGGAGAGACAGAGAGAGATAGAAGCAAGAGAGAGAGAAAGAGAGAGAAGGAGAGAGAGAGGCAGAGAGAGATAGGAGAAGCGAGAGAGAGAGAGGAGAGACAGAGAGAGAGAGGAGAAGCGAGAGAGAGAGAGAAGGAGAGACAGAGAGAGAAGGAGAGACAGAGAGAGAGAGAGATAGAAGAAGCGAGAGAGAGAGGAGAGACAGAGAGATAGGTGAAGCGAGAGAGAGAGAAGGAGAGAGAGAGAGAAGGAGAGCCAGAGAGAGAGAGATCCATATGATGAGATGAACCTGTACCAAAAGTGGGTCAGTCAGCTAACTACATAACGTTACCTCCCTGCTCTCCTCCTCTCCATCTTCCCTCTCACTGTCCTGCATTCTCTTCCTTTGAGGGATGTGCACCCCCCAGGGGAGGCCCTGTGTCTGGCTTTTATTGGGTGCTGCCTGGTGTTGAGTAGCTGTTGGGTGAGGAGAGCATGTAGCTCCGCTCATCCCCCCCTCGCCCGCCTGCCACCCCTCCTCGCCCGCCCGCCTGCCCCCCCCCCCTCCCCCGCTTGCCACCCCCCCCTCCCTCTGACAGGGTGTCCCCTGACCCAGCCATCACGCATGTCGCTCCACATCCCGGCCTAAATATTTATAACGTGAGGCAAATCAGAGGGTAAATCTGTCTGTGTGTTTGTCTTTGGCTGTAATCCCAGAGGTGTTCGCCAGAGATGAATTTGACATGTGCTGCGCTGGGGGACGGGATGGGGGGGGAATATACAGTTCTCCTCACAGCCTCTTTTCTCAATGGGCTTTGGCATATTTAGCATTTCTCACATTTTTGGGAGGTTTGCATCAGCTCAGAGTCGCATCGCGGAACATGTGAAGTTGATGAGTGTCCCTTTGATGCGCTATTATTAAGCCTGCTAAACGTGAGTTCACAGGCATGAGCGGCTCATGTGGTCATACTGTTTTATGAAAGGTGTTTGGGCACTGTCATGGCTGCAGTGTGTGTGTGTGTGTGTGTGTGTGTGTGTGGGTGTGTGTGTGTGTGTGTGTGTGTGTGTGTGTGTGTGTGTGTGTGTGTGTGTGTGTAGACAGGACCTCCTCTAGCAGGGGAACTGATCCGTACAGTGCATGGTCCATGTGTCTTTAAAGGTGCGTGGTAGCGAAACGTGGCTGTGCTACGGGCCCAGCTAATCAGCACTGACCCCAGAACCACTAAAGAGTTTTCTCTTCATCTGGCTCCTCTGACCCCCATAGAGAAATAAACACCATTAACCACAATCCATTATTTCTGTTTAGAGAATAGTCTAAGTATTGATAATTGCTGGGGTGATTTTCTCCAGTTGAGGCCCATTTGGGCTTAGTGGGACTTTGTGGTCAGTTGGGGGCGCATGCTGCTCATCTCTGTTGGGCCTCACAGCAACCCAGGAGGCTTTGTCACTTCCTGTAGTGGCTACCCAAATTAACCCTTTATGTTCCAGGCCATCTAGTCGACTGGGTGCTCTTCCAGTGAGAGACCAGGAATGGAAGCTTGATTGCAGCCACCAGTGACCACCGAGACCCCGTCGATCACCCTGTTAATGCGTGTGCATCTGATTTGCTTCCAGGTTTGGCCATTACTACAGGCCAGATTGATTAACCCTTCCTTCGTGTGACAGGCTGGACATATGGCTAGCAGTCAGACTGGACTGGTCTGGTAGACATGGTGGTTTAACGACGTGTCGAGAGTGAGGCTGACAGCGATGTGGAAAACAGAGGTTTTCTGGTCTCTCCCCGTCTAAGACTCGAGGAAGCTGTAAACCAGGATTATTTAATCTCTGCTATTTTCTGCCTGGATTCCCATGGGATCCTGAGGCTGCTAGTCTTGGCATGGGCCGGCCTTCCCAAACCCAGACGGGGAGATCCCTCCATTCCTCCTTCCCTCCCTCTCTCCTTGCACCCGTGCCAGTCACATGAATCCATCTTCACACCGGGAGTTCTCGATCCAACAGTATGCACAGAAAGACGGGAAACAGGCTGTGTCTGCTGAGCTGAGATCTGAGAAGGCGAGAGAGGAATGCGGTTCAATCGCTGACGTCACAGCATGTGCTGGCAACACAAGAGAGAGAGAGAGACGTCCTTCTCCGTTGACTCAGAACTGGAAAGCCACAGAGGGCAGATGCCAGGCTTAGTGGGGATAAACAAGTCAAATTACATGGTGTAATGCCTTGGATTCTGAACATAGCTGAGCAGCAAAATGCTTTCTGATTCTAATTATGACATTCATTAACGCTCCAGATTCCTGGAAGAGCCAGCGACTTGAGACCGACCTACCAGAGGGCCCCAAGCAGCTTTGCGTCTGCGGCCAAGTGAGTCTGGCGTAGTGAGTCTGGCACCCTATTCCCTTTACAGTGCACTATTTTTGACCAGGGCGCATAGAGCTCTGGTCAAAAGTAGTGCAATATATAGGGAATACGGTGCAGTTTGGGACGTACCCTCGGTATGTCCTCGGAGACCAGACTACTTACGTTCCTGTCATCAAAGTCATATCAGGGTATATATAATTACAAGTCCCCAAGATTTCACAAAACATCCCTTCAGTCCTCTGTAGTCAAATGGAGTGTCAAATACCAATTTAGATGGCTTTCGTATATGATTTAACAGCCATCACCGTTCCAATTCCAAGGGAATGCGGCTAACATCATTTGTTGGTACATGCTCTTGCGTAGCGAGTGACAAAGATCTTCAGTCTGAAATAAACATTTGCACTATCAGTGAAATGTGGCCCGTTAGCCAGTTTGAGTAAACAATCAACAGAGTTGTAAATCACAAATGTTTTCTTCTCTAGCACTCTAAGAGGGTCTTCACACTTACTAGACTTTTCGCAAAAATACCCTCGCTTACACATCTACTGGAATGTAAACTTGCAAACTTGTCACGTCTCGACCGCACAAAACTCGTCCGAAATTGATGTAGTTCTGTCCTTGAGCTGTCTATTAATGTTCTGTATTATGTCATGTTTTGTGTGGAACCCAGGAAGAGTAGCTGCTGCTTTTGCAACAGCTAATGGGGATCCTAATAAGATACCAAATACCTCCTCTAAGCAGGGCCGTGTAAACAGAATAGTCACGTTCAGCCAACATTCTTACAGTAAAAATTTGAATAGCATAGCAATATTTTTTGAACAGCTGAAAAATTTTCCTTGTCTTTATACTTTTAACAAGCTCTATGGAATAGTTTTAAGAAGGTCACACCAAGGATCATTTAGCTATTTGATTTAGAATTTTAAGACCCCTTGAAATATAAACAAATATTTATAAAAAATGTATTCAATGAAAAATGTAATTTGGCCTTACTGCTTTTAGCCCATACAAACGCATCGAATAACAAATTCAGTACATGGGGCATCAGATAGTACCCAAAGAAATCAAAAGTAAGTTGTCAACTGTAAGTGCTGTTATTTTGAAGTGGAAATGTCTAGGAGCAACAACGGCTCAGCCACAAAGTGGTAGGCCTCACAAGCTCACAGAACGGGACCGCTGAGTGCTGAAGCACGTAGCATGTAAAAATCCTCTGTCCTCAGTTGCAACACTCACTACCGAGTTCCAAACTGCCTCTGGAAGCAACGTCAGCACGATAACTATTTGTCTGCAGCTTCATGAAATGGGTTTTCATGGCCGAGCAGCCGCACACAAGCCTAAGATCACCATACGCAATGCCAAGCATCGCCTGGAGTGGTGTATAGTTCACCGCCATTGGACTCTGGAGCAGTGGAAATGCGTTCTCTGGTGTGATGAATCACGCTTCACTATCTGGCAGTCCGACAGACGCATCTGGGTTTGGCAGATGCAAGGAGAATGCTACCTGCCCGAATGCATAGTGCCAACTGTAAAGTTTGGTGGAGGAGGAATAATGGTCTTGGGCTGTTTTTCATGGTTCGTGCTAGGCCCCTTAGTTCCAGTGAAGGGAAATCTTAAAGCTACAGCATACAATGACATTGTAGAATATTCTGTGCTTCTAACTTTGTGGCAACAGTTTGGGGAAGGCCCTATCCTGTTTCAGCATGACAATGCCCCCGTGTACAAAGTGAGGTCCATACAGAAATGGTTTTTCGAGATCGGTGTGGAAGAACTTGACTGGCTTGCACAGAGCCCTGACCTCAACCCCATCGAACACCTTTGGGATTAATTGGTTTCACTGGCATATAGTACGTTCTATGGATTGTCTTAAACTGCAGTAATTTATGACTGAGATTACAGTGCATTCGGAAAGTACAGTGGCTCTGTCATGTCCTGACCAGTAAAAGGGGTTGTTTGTTATTGTAGTTTGGTCAGGGCATGGCAGGGGGTGTTTGTTTAGTGTGTTTCGGGGTTTTTTGGGCAATGTTCAATGTTAGAATATTTCTATGTCTGTGTCTATTTAGTCTATTTCTATGTTCAGGGTTTTTGGTTTGGCCTTCAATTAGAAGCAGCTGTTCTTCGTTGCTTCTAATTGGAGGTCATATTTAAGTAGGGATTTTTGTCACTGTGTTTGTGGGTAGTTGTTCCGTGTATAGCGTGTTTCCTTACAGGACTGTCTTCGTCGGTGTTTGTTATTTTGTTCAGTGTTCACGTTCCTTCTCAATAAAAGAAGATGAGTATACACATTCCCGCTCCATTTTGGTCTAATCCATATGACGAACGTGACAGGCTCCTTCTTTATAAGTTGTGTCATACTGCAGCACACCTTGCGGGCTGCTGTAGCATTCTACGGCACGTTATTTAATTGTCAGCTGTTTTTTACGTTAATGCAAGTTAGTGCTAGTTTGACCACCAGAGGGCAACTTTGAGAAGCATTTGATAGTCTCCCATATTTGCATTACTAGAGAATTTAAAACCTTTTTTGTAATAACATAGTGCATGGGATTGATTTTAAGAAATTTGCCTTAATTACTATGATTAATATTATGGTGTTTCTATTCTGATAAAAAATGAAAAACGAAACCCTCAGGGTTTCCGTTAGGATGGAATGGAAAATATTGCGCTGTACAAAGTGATGGTCGGGAGTAGGCTACAGTGTAAGAGGATTGGAGGATTCTAAATTAATATCTAAGGGGCATAACATTTCCACACCTTAATTGGAGTGTAACCAATACTAATTTCTCTTATGGTAGGCCTACAGTATATCTAAACATATTTTTTTCATTGACGTAACTCTCCGCCAATAATTACATATTGAGGATTGGAGGATTATAAATTAAAACCAAAAACCACTTCATGGGTCTCCCGGTGGGGGCCGGCACAGGTTTCGAACCTGCATCTGTAGCAATGCATTTTTGCACTGCGGGAGCCCCCATCCACTCCGGAGCCCCCATCCACAAAGTATCAAAATACCAAGAGGTGTTGGTAAAGGTATATTGTCCTGCTAATAGTCCATAATGGGCTTACTGTACATGCTGTACATGGGCTTACTGTACATTACTGTACATGGTGTCCAGGTCAGGATAGCCAAAACATTTCTTTACTAAAGACTATCAGAAAGAATGTTGGTATTTACTTATTTTGATCCAAAGCCATAAAGGAGTGAGTCACTCAGCTTTATGTAGGTGCCGCTATATGACTGTGTCATGAACTTGATAATATATAATGATAGTTTGGAGGTTATTTTGTTTTCAAGAAAACGAAAGAGAGCGATTGTAATCTGAATAAAGGCCAAAATAATATTTGTAAAGGCCAAAACATTTATTTCTGTTTTTAGAGGGAGAGAAATGCTGGGCCAATTGTGCGCTGCCCATAAAGGCCAAAACATAGCCCTGCTAATAGCCATAATGGCGCTGTACAACTTGACCGTGTGTTTGAAAGAGTATTTTCCAGTAAGCAGCAATTTGTTTACCTTCATTAGACAACTTTTTTTCCAATATTTATGTAATTCACTGATATTTATTCCCATAGTAATTTATTATGGATCCATAACTAAATAATCATCAGCATTTTGAAAGAGTATTTTTATCATTATTTTATTAACGAAAGCATAAAGATGTTGATGAAGAAATACTGTACTGCTGTTTTGGCCCAGCGTCGTCCGGGTTAGGGAGTAGCGACACCTGTGGCGGGCCAGGCGCAGTGCACGCTGACCAGGTCGCCAGGTGTACGGCGTTTCCTCCAACACATTGGTGCAGCTGGCTTCCGGGTTGGATGGGCATTGTGTCAAGAAGCAGTGCGGCTTGGTTGGGTTGTGTTTCGGAGGACGCATGGCTCTCGACCTTCGCTATTTAGCTAAAGAATCCAGTGTCCTGTGGGAGACTGGGGTTCAATTCACCAACGGGGAGGAAGGAGTAAGGTTGCCCTTGTAAATCAGTGATATTTATTCCCATAGTAATTCGTTATGGATCCATAACTAAATTAACATCGGCATTTTGAAAGAGTATTTTTATAATTATTTTATTAATGAAAGCGTAAAGATGCTATTATTAGTTGCATTGTTTTAGTTTGAACGTGCAGACCGGCACTAAGAACAGCGGGAACGATTCCCTAGTCATTTTTTATTTTTTATTTCACCTTTATTTAACCAGGTAGGCCAGTTGAAAACAGGTTCTCATTTACAACTGCGACCTGGCCAAGATTAAGCAAAGCAGCTCGACAAAAACAACAACGCAGAGTTACACATGGGATAAACAAACATACAGTCAATAACACAATAGAAAAGTCTGAATACAGTGTGTGCAAATGAAGTAAGGAGGTAAGGCAATAAATAGGCCATAGTGGCAAAGTAATTACAATTTAGCAATTAACACTGGAGTGATAGATGTGCAGATGAGGATGTGCAAGTAGAAATACTGGTGTGCAAAAGAGCAGAAAAACAAAAACAAATATGGGGATGAGGTAGGTAGTTGATTGGATGGGCTATTTACAGATGGGCTGTGTACAGCTGCAGCGATCGGTAAGCTGCTCTGACAGCTGATGCTTAAAGTTAGAGAGGGAGATGTTGGCTTTGGGGATGACCAGTGAAATATACCTGCTGGAGCGAGTGCTACGGGTGGGTGTTGCTATGGTGACCAGTGAGCTGAGATAATGTGGAGCTTTACCTAGCAAAGACTTATAGATGACCTGGAGCCATTGGTTTTGGCGACGAATATGTAGCGAGGACCAACGAGAGCATACAGGTCACAATGGTGGGTAGTATATGGGGCTTTGGTGACAAACGGATGGCACTGTGATAGACTGCATCCAATTTGCTGAGTAGAGTGTTGGAGACTATTTTGTAAATGACATCGCCGTAGTCAAGGATTAGTAGGATAGTAAGTTTTACAAGGGTATGTTTGGCACCATGAGTGAAGGAGGCTTTGTTGCGAAATAGAAAGCCAATTCTAGATTTAATTTTGGATTGGAGATGCTTATTAGTGCAATGCCCCTTAAATATTTTGGAGATGATTTCATTTTCATATAACGTAAAATGAGCAAGAATAAGGCCATTCTTGAACATGGGGTGAGACATTGTTACAAATTTGTAAATAAAGCCAGTTTGTTATTTATAATTATTTATTTCTGTTTTTAGAGGGAGAAAAACCAAAAACCTACAGTCATCTCATCGGTCTCCCAGTCGAGGCCAGCATGGGTATTGAACCAGCATCTGTAGCAACAGAGCTTGCACTGCTATGCAGTGTCTTAGACTGTTGCACCACTCACGCGCTGTACAACGTGACTGGTCGGGAGTGGCCTACAGTACTACAGTAAGAGCAAAAATAATCCTAACAAAATAAAACAATAAAAACCTTAGTGTAACAACAGTTTTAGTAAGTAACACTGAAGTCGTGCACAATTATCAGTTTCTGTTTAGGTTTATGTCGCCCATTCATTAGGACCCGTAACAATTAGGACAGTAGGACCCAAAAGCATAATCAGTGCTCTAACTCCCGCTGGCGCTGTCCTGGAGCAATGAAGTGGTGACACAGGGTACCGTCCTAAACCACAAATTACCTCTAAATCCCACAGCGTAAGCTCACAACTTTTAAAGGAGGAACCACTGTATCCGACCCCTTTACTTTTTCCACATTTTGTTACATTACAGCCTTATTCTAAAAATGATTATATCGTTTTCCCCCCCCTCATCAATCTACACACAATACCCCATAATGACAAAGTAAAAACAGGTTCATATCAAATTTACTAAAATATTGAGACCCTTCACTCAGTACTTTGTTGAAACACCTTTGGCAGTGATTACAGTTTTCCTGGGTATGACGCTACAAGCTTGGCACACCTGTATTTGGGGAGTTTCTCCCATTCTTCTCTGCAGACCCTCTCAACTTATGTCAGGTTGGATGGGGAGCGTCGCTGCACAGCTATTTTCTGGTCTCTGCAGAGATGTTTGATCGAGTTCAAGTCCGGGCTCTGGCTGGGCCACTCAAGGACATTCAGAGACTTGTCTCGAATCCACTCCTACGTTGTGTTGGCTGTGTGCTTAGTGTCGTTGTCCTGTTGGAATGTGAACCTTCACCCCAGTCTGAGGTCCTGAGCGCTCTGGAGCAGGTTTTCCTCAAGCATCTCTCTGTACTATGCCCCGTTCATCTTTCCCTCGATCCTGACTAGTCTCCCAGTCCCTGCCGCTGAATAACATCCCCACAGCGTAATGCTGCCACCTCCATGCTTCACCGTAGAGATTGTGCCAGGTTTCCTCTAGACGTGGCGCTTGGCATTCAGGCCAAAGAGTTCAATTTTGGTTTCATCACACCAGAGAATCTTGTTTCTCATGGTCTGAGAATCCTTAAGGTCCTTTTTGTCAAACTCCAAGCGGGCTGTCATGTGCCTTTTACTGAGGAGTGGCTTCCGTTTGGCCACTTTACCGTAAAGGCCTGATTAGTAGAGTGCTGCAGAGATGGTTGTCCTTCTGGAAGGTTCTCCCATCTCCACAGAGGAACTGGCGGTATCGGAGCACCAAGTCTAGGACCAAAGGCTTCTCAACAGCTTTTACCCCCAAGCCATAAGACTCCTGAACAGGTAATCAAATGGCTACACGGACTATTTGCATTGTGTGTCCCACCCCCCAACCCCTATTTTTACGCTGCTGCTACTCTCTGTTTATCATATATGCATAATCACTTTAACCATACCTACATGTACATGCTACTCAATTAGCCCGACTAACCGGTGCCCCCGCTCATTGGCTATCCGGACTATCTGCATTGTGTCCCGCCACTCACCACCCGCCAACCCCTCTTTTACGCTTCTGCTACTCTCTGTTTATCATATACGCGTAGTCACTTTAACCATACCTACATGTACATACTACCTCAATTAGCCTGACTAACCGGTGCCTGTATTTTGCCTCACTACTGTTATAGCCTCGCTACTGTTATTATTCACTGTCTTTTTACTGTTGTTTTTTATTTCTTTACTTATCTATTGTTCACCTAATACCTATTTTTTACTTAAAAATTGCACTGTTGGTTAGTAAGTAAGCATTTCACTGTAAGGTCTACACCTGTTGTATTCAGGGCACATGACAAATACATTTTGATTTGATTTGAGCTCTGTCAGAGGGACCATTGGGTTCTTGGTCACCTCCCTGACCAAGGCCCTTCTCCCCCGATTGCTCAGTTTGGCCAGTCGGCCAGCTCTAGGAAGAGTCTTGGTGGATCCAAACTTCTTCCATTTAAGAATGATGGAGGCCACTGTGTTCTTGGGGACCTTTACTGCTGCAGACATGTTTTGGTACCTTTAGCCAGATCTGTGCCACAACACAATCCTGTCTCGGAGCTCTACAGACAATTCTTTCGACCTCATGGCTTGGTTTTTGCTCTGACATGCACTATCGACAGTGGGACCTTATACAGACAGGTGTTGCCTTTCAAAATATGTCCAATCTGTTCAATTTATCACAGGTGGACTCCAATCAAGTTGTAGAAACATCTCAAGGATGATCAATGGAAACAGGATGCACTTGAGCTCAATTTCGAAAAAGTTTTAAGTTCCTCAGCGTACACATCACGGACAAACTGAAATGGTCCACCCACATAGACAGTGTGGTGAAGAAGGCGCAAAAGTGCCTCTTCAACCTCAGGAGGCTGAAGAAATTTGGCTTGTCTTCTAAAACCCTCACAAACTTTTACAGATGCACAATTGAGAGCATCCTGTCGGGCTGTATCACGTCCTGGTACGGCAACTGCTCCGCTCACAACCGCATTGCTCTCCAGAGGGTGGTGTGATCTGCACAAAGCATCACTGGGGGCAAACTACCTGCCCTCCAGGACACCTACAGCACCCGATGTTACAGGAAGGCCAAAAAGATCATCAAGGACAACAACCACCCGAGCCACTACCTGTTCACCCCGTTACAATCCAGAAGGCGAGGTCAGTACAGGTGCATCAAAGCTGGGACCGAGAGACTGAAAAATAGCTTCAATCTCAAGGCCATCTGACTGTTAAACAGCCATCACTAACACAGAGAGGCTGCTGCCTACATACAGACTTGAAATCATTGGCCACTCTAACAAATGGATCACTTGTCACTTTATTAATGCCACTTTAATAATGATGTTTACATTTCTTGCATTACTCATCCCATATGTAAATATATACTGTATTTTATACCATCTATTGCATCTTGCCTATGGCGGTCGGTCATTGCTCATCCATATATTTATATGTACATATTCTTAATCCATCCTTTACTTAGATTTGTGTAAATAAGGTATTTCAGTTTTTAATTTTAATACCTTTGCAAAAATTTTAAAAAAACCTATTTTCGCTTTGTCATTATGGGATATTGTATGTAGATTGATGAGGACACATTATTAATTAATCTATTTTAGAATATGGCTGTAATGTTTTAAAATGTGGAAAAAGGAATGGGGTCTGAACACTTTCCGAATGCATTGTATATGAACATGACTGGGCATTCTCAAATATCTGTATCCATTCATCATCATCACTAGCATCTCCCAGGACTTCCTCACAGTTTTGTTTTATGTGTTTTGTGTCATCGGGAAAAGCGTTTATCAACCCTTGATACAGTTTGGAAATCAACTTTGGAGGTTTGTCAGACTGCCTTAAAATAGCATCTGGCTTGTTCAGTGTTTGCTGGACAGAGAGAATAAAGTGTTGTATCTGCAACAATTCACCTCTTCCATAGACTGGCATGACAAATAATTATCTTGGTGTACATTCATACATTATATTATCCAAGAATATAATCAGTGGTTCAATAATTGAAATGACCATTATTCCCAGATCCCAGACTATAGCTGTAAGCTTAAACTGCTGTCCTGTGGCTTCTGTAAGGTCTACCCATCAATTCAAGATGGAACTTTTTATAATTCACTGAATATAATGCAAGATTCACTCCGTAGACTGGTCTTCCCTGGCTGTCTGACCCTGCTGGGACCCCTGTCACCATCTGATCCTGCTAAAACATGATGAGCATAGTTTTGTGTACTGACTGCAGTAGAGGGCGCGGTCAGCATTTTTTCATTTGCGGTGTGGTCAGCATTTTTCTTGCTGCATGTGGGAGCGGGCGGTCAGACAGACGACTTTGGGATTAAAATGTTTTTGTTGTCCCACAAACGTAGCAAGTGTCGCTGTCGTCATTCTTGCTTCCAGTTCAGTAGCCATACCTGCGAGATCAGGTGTGCGTGTGGTCTCAATTAAATAGAGTAGGCTATAGCCTAGGTATACATGGGCGTAGAAGCACGTGGCAGTTATCTTTCCAAGGAAATGTACTTCCTAAATAGACCTATGATTAGGTTATAGTTTACTACATTGCCTAGAAATAGGTCTAAATATTGTTCACCCATATTTCTCCATCTGAAAATCTTCCCACTCCTGAAAGGTAAGACTTTTAAAATAGCTCAAGAGAAAGTGCATCTCCCCAACTCTGCTCTCTTCAGTCTACATCTAGCATTTTGGCTCATATAGCCCAGTAAAACAATGTAAGGGCCTCAGGTATTTGAACCAATTTCTTAAGTTATTTTTGATTGTTTGATATTGCCTATAGGGTTCAAAATTGCTGGGACCATGGCTGGCAAGTGAGCTGCGTCACATACGCCTAAAATAACATTGCGCAACGGCGGTTGTGTTTGGGACCATTTCTTGCAGTATCGGGTGGGTGGGAGTCGGACAGAAAGCCAGAGGGGTGTGGGTGGGAGCTGGATGAAGAAATCGGTCCTGCGCAGACCTCTACTGTGCACCAGGACAGTGAAGCCTGTAACGTTAGATCTGTTTATTACAGTGTCCGTGTGAAAAGTAGGGAATTAGCTAGGGGAAATGATCAATATCAATCTTCAAACAGTTGGCCGGTTGTTTCATCGTTTGAATCAGGTCAAGTTTGATGGAGGCAAAAATAATAGTTTATGTACTTTAAACCAGCTTTTGGTCAGCTCTCTCTTTAAAGGTACGTCAACTGGCGAAAGCTTGCCAAGTTCATCTACTTCTGAAATGGGACAAAACAAAAGCAAAAAATATTTACATACTAACAACTGCTGTTAGATAGTGTTGGGTGTTATTACTATTTGACAGATAACTAGAGGCTAGAGCTGACCTGGCTGTGGTAGCTACACACTAGTGTAGATTATTCATTCACCTCAGTCAAGAGGGGATGAAACATTAGTTAACTTTACATGTCAGTTACAATACTAGCTCACCACTGCGAATAAACACTAGTTTAGTTTTTTTCTGTTAAGTTAAACAGCAGTTTACCTTGCCAGCTACATCAGTCAACTAAAGAGTAGCCATATTCTGCTAAGCTTCCTTTTACAACTCAGTGAAAGAGCGCAACGCGTTCGCACTATGCTCAACTCTCCCGTGCTGGTCCAGTCAGCCTTCCAGAAGCTTTGCCTTCACACAGCCTGTCAGCCCGCTCGTGTTAAATCCTGTCGGATAAACACTCCAAACAGCCTACCCGACAGCTCGTAGGTGTCTGCATGGTTCTAAAGCACACCGTTGCCTTGTTGTTTTTTATCACATTCCAATGATAAAACTGGGGGGAACAAAAATGCAATTTCAGAATGTGGGGGGACGTCACCCCCGTCCCCAGTGAAAGTTGCAGCCCTGCTGCCAATTCATTTCCAGCAATATTGCCCCTGCCTGTCTGGTGTGTGTTGTCTATCACTCCGTGTGTAGCCAGTTGATGTGATAGCCTCTCGTGGGTTGACAGAAATACTTTCCCCAAAACCTTCTCCATTAAATGTTAAATGCAAAGAAGGCTGACCTGGCAGAAGTATATCATGAGTAAGTATGTCATTTTTATCTATTATTTGTTATTTGCAAACCTTGCCATGAAATGATCAGCAGCCGTAAAGAACCATCACTAGACTGGCATATTAGACAGCACAGCTAGATGCGCAATTAAAGGGCCAGATGTGCAATTAAAGGGAAATTACACAAACAAATATTTTTGGTTGTTTTCTTCCAGACCAAAGAAATGTGTCTTCAGATGTGATTTAAGCATTGACATGGACACAGAACATCCAACTTTGTTGTTTTTCTATGAACAATTGTAATTTTGAAAGTTAATTTAAAAGAAATAGCTGTCATGTTTGGAAAGGTTGGAGACCCATGTTCTAAGGTAGCATTAATACGGTAGCTACTGTGAGCCTAAGAGCTCCTATCTAGCTATGGTTCAGCTAAACGTCGGCATTCAGATACAGCCAGCACGTTTATGTGAGGACGCAGAAATGATTTTGTTTGGCTAGCTAGCTTGCTAGCTAACGTTACCTAGCTGGGTAGCCTATATTATAATATGAATAGCACTGTATGATAACATTACTGTGCTTTTATATTCAAAATAAAATGTATGGTAGGGGTTCATTATTGATATGCTAACGTTACTTGATCATGAAGCATGTTGTTAATGTTAGTTAGCTGTGTACTGGCTAGTGGCTACTGTGATATTTACGGTCAATTTGAGCTGCAGATCACAAATGTTGTGTTGCCAGCCCTAATGAAAGGTAAGGTAAGGATGTAATGTGAATTGAAAAGTAGATATCTCTTTCGCCACTCTGCTCTTCAAACTCCTTCATCTCTCGTAGTGGGAATAGGGCCTAAATGGGTCAAAGGGTTGTGCAAACTCCATTTCCACAGTCCTCCTCAGGCCTTTCAATGCTAATCAAACACTGTTGCCAAGGAAGAACTTATGATAACTTCCTAGCCAACGAGGTCACTGAAGAACCCTAGAAAGCTGTCGTCTTACTTTACCATCACTTTCGCATTTCATGATTTGCTGTAGCATTCCAGGGGCAGAAGAATAGCCTCGTAAAAGTGTTTTTTTGTTTGTTTATTGCCGAGATTATGTATTTGTTTTTTCCTCATATAGTGTTCTGCGATGGGGCTCACTTGAAAGAGCTTTTACAGGCTCCCCGTACGTCTGTCCAGGCTTTCTTCTGCCAGCGCTGGGGTGTCTCCCACTGGGGGAGCTAGCTGCAGTGAAAGCAGCAGCTGAGTAACTGACAGCTGAGATTGGAGAGAAGTGAAGCGAACCACCTAAACAAAATGGGATTTAATTTGTTTGGTTTACTCACGGGTCACTCAGTTATTTCTGATTTGTCCTGATGCGTCCTTACTTGAGATTGACATCTAGTCAAAAAATCATAATCAGGCAGTGTTTTTGTTTGTTTCTCCCCCAGATTTAGGTTCAGTTAAGGCTCAATGTGTTGATGCTCTAGGAAGGAGTCTGTTCTTGTTGAGGTGAAATGCTGTCCTGGGGTAGTGTGATTGGCACCTTAGCCAACTGGAAGTAAACTGTTGGGTCCCCAGGGTGCCGCAGCCTGTTTCCAGAGCATGCTGCCAGCCAGTGTTTGTGTGTGTGTGTTCTTGTGTGCGTGTCAGTGTGTGCGCCTGCACGCGAGAGGTGTGAGGGCCTCCTTGCCTGCAATTACCCCAGTGCAGAGTGTCCCAGAGCACCTCATCGGCCCCCTCATACAGCCAGGAAAGGAATCACACTTGACAGCCTGCAGCACTTCACTTTGTTCCCATAAGGCTACAAGCCGCGTCTCACTCATTTCTCGCCATTAAGCAGTAGAGAGTGTCTGCAGCGATAAATACTCATCTGAGATCATTATTATCTTTGGTTACATTATGGCATTTTGAGGGCATGCACAGATTCACTCCTTCTGTCTCTCTATCTCACTCACCCTCTTTCCACACACACACACACACACACACACACACACACACACACACACACACACACACACACACACACACACACACACACACACACACACACACACACACACACACATGCTTACACTCACTCACATTAATCACCAGAAAAATGCCCTGGGTTCCAGTAATAACGAACGCTGGTCTTAAGTAGCAAAGGACCCACTTTTCAATAAATGAGCCCACTCAGTCCGGAAGGGCTTTTGAGTGTAGAGATGAAAGGCTCTTTGGAGAGCCTGTATTAATGAAATCTGCTGAGTGAAAGCTGAGATGCCTTCCCTGGCTGGCTGGCTGGCTGGCTGGCTGGCTGGCTGGCTGGCTGGCTGGGCCTGGGCCCCTCACCTGGTTACATTCGGACTCCTGCCTCTCCTGGCCCGCTGGCTTCAAAGGTCACTGCAGTGCAACCAAGCACATCCAGAGACGCTTCCTCTTCCACTCAGCGCCATCGCACACAAACACGCACACACAGGTTTATGCATGCACACACACATAAATACACACGCGTGTTCACACACACTCAGACACATATTTTCATACATAAACACACCCGAAACACACTTCATGAACTAAATAAACAATGATACACAAGCTAATCAAAATAATGCTAAGACCCACACTGGTCCCCATCGCCTACTATAAATCCACTTTGGTCCCTGTACTGGTAATATGGAACACTTTCTGTTATGTTTGAAATCACATAGATTTACTGTATGTATGAACAACCTCCACATTGACTCCCAATAGCTTCCTACTACTGCACAGAACCACTACTTTAATATTATGTGCTCTTTCTCACTGCATCAAGATGGCATGAACTGACGTTTCCGCTTCACATCCTTCTTCGGTGTATAGGTACAAATCTTTTTCAATCGCAAGAAGCGTTCATGCGACATCTTTTTGAGTGCGGACCCATCGCGTTTTCCGCTGATCTGGTTTCACGCCAACCAAACTTTTGGGAGAGCGCGATGGTCCTCTTTCAATTATACCACGTTGCCTCCCAAAGACAACCCTGGATTGGAACACATCACGGAGGGACAAGCCACCTCAGCAGAGAGCACATTACAGTCCCACAGTACTCCCAGTGACACAGCTATTCAAGGCGCTCCTTTAAATGCAGTTATAAATATGTCCTATAATCAGAAAGGGCAATTACCTTGTAAACCTAATTATCCAAATCACAACTCTCAGTTTGTTGTAGTGACGGTTGCTACTCAGCTAAGTGGCACGAGACTTTTGCTCACAGCGTGCTGCTCAGAGGATTCTGTTTGTCCTTATTTACTCCGAGCTGTGAGAAAGAAAGAAACGTTGCAGCCAATTATTTGGGGGGGGGGGGGGGGGGGGGGGGGGGGGGTTGGTACCAACAGTTTGCCCTTGGAAATAAGATTCTGCAGCACAACTTGTGTGAGTTCATTCTTAAGTGAATTGTTAAGGAAAGGTCAGTGCTTACTAGCATCGTCTCCTACTAGCTCGTAGGTCTTAGTCCAGCTGTGTCCAACCCCCACACTCTTAGTTTGAATCTCACTGATTTTATATTCCTTTTATCTGACTATGTAGTTACCACTATTACATGGAGTTAAGTTTAGTCTTTGCGCACGCTCCGTAAGTTTGAGATATTTTAAGATATGGAGGTCGACAGGGGTTCCTCTGTCTCTATGACTTATTTAGTGAGGAGATGACAGCACACCCCTGCCTGGCCCTCTCCGGAAGCGTGACCGGCTTTATGTAAAAGAACATTGACAAGCCAGCAGCCGAACGGTGCTCTTCAAGCTCCAAGGCTTCAACCTAAGGGGCCCCGACTGCAGATGGAGTAGGCTGTAGTGCAGACAGAGACAGAGGGAGACAGAATGCTTTGCTCCTGGGGAGTAGGGCTGGACACACACAAAGACTTGCATACGCATGCACGCACACACGCACACACACACACACACACACACACACACACACACACACACACACACACACACACACACACACACACACACACACACACACACACACTGGAGACTGGAGGACAGGACAGCAGGGCTGTTGACATGTTCTGAGAAGAGGGTTTCCTCTGAGGCTGGGGAGAGGGCCAGGAGAGGCCCAGGGGCAGCCATGCACAGCGCCTTGAGTGCTCTTTTAGGAGTGAGGTCAAGCACAGGCGGCAGGGGATTTGACAGGAGGTAAAATAGTAGCCCCACGGTACCTCTCCCCTCAGCATTGACCCACGCAGCCATTTGTCTGTTTGCATGCTATGGAGTGAAAGAGAGAGGGAGAGAGAGCGACAGAGAGAGAGAGAGAAAGAAAGAAAGAAAGAGGGAGTCAGAATTTCAGGTCCACTACTTTCTCCGGGTCAAGGCCACTTGGCTTGGTTACGTTCCGTCATTTTGTGGAAGTGGCTCTACTTAGTGTTTTATGGCTGTTTGTGCTCCTTGAACAACACAATACCAAGTGGTCTGTGTCTCTGTGATAATTAAGGTGTGTGCAATGCAGTTAACCACGTTGATGGATTGCTCAGAGTCTGAGACGAGGGATGGTTTCCCAACCCTTTGGCCCTGTATCTTTCTCTTATTTTTCTCTCCCTTCTCTCTCCCTTTCTCTCCTTCCCAGCCCGTCCCAGACCCAGACACTCTGTCTCTCTCTGTTGCCTGTGGGAGACCCCGTCTCCTCCTCCAGCCAAACCCATCTCTTCTGACATTTGTTTCCAATCAAAACTCCAATCCCATTTTTTCCACTTCAGAACCTGCAATAATAGTATTAACCTTTGGTAGAGTCCGCTCAACTCTCTCGCTTATCAACACTGCTAGACCCTCTCCTCTTACTCCAATGTAATACCATCCTTTGGGGAGTCTATTGGGTTTGCTGTAAGCCTGTGGTATTATCTTTGAAGGGCATGGCTTTGGTTTCTTCCGGTGGCTTTTATCTCTTGTCTGACTCCATCTTGACTATCTTGGAGGAGAATGAGTCTGTATGCGTGGCCATCAAAGTAACACAACACAATTTGAAGCCTATACATCGTTAGTTGAGAATAATTTGGGAAGGCCAAATTATTATCACACACACACACACACACACACACACACACACACACACACACACACACACACACACACACACACACACACACACACACACACACACACACACACACACACACACACACACACACACACACACACACACACATACACACAGTGTATTATCCCATTATTGCTAAATAACAAGGCGTCCAGACTGTATTGTTATTCATTGGTAAGTGTCTGCTCTTCAATAAGAACGACTTAAATGATTTATCCACAAACTTTATATCAGCTTGAGGCGAACGCAACGTATGACCGAGGACACAGTGGTCAGACACACTCATCCAGATGACTATGAATCCAACCAGATGAAATGCAACACCAGCAATTAATTTCCTCTTGGAATATGACTTACCAATATAACTTTCATTGAAAAGCTCTGAGGAGAGAGAAATTAAATAAAAAGGGATTTTGTCCCTTGTGGCTGACTAGTAAATGCAATCACTTTTACTGCGCTTCTCTTGTTAAAAAGCACCACTGTTATTTATACAGGAGCTCCTAATTGAACAGACCATTTGCTCAGTGTTTGACCTTTTTAAACCTGCATCCATTTGTGATACAACTCGTTCTTAGGGAGAATGGAGTGGTGGTGTTATATTTGTGGGGTTTTAGGACGCAGGAGTTCAGTGTGACACAGAGAGGGATAAAACCTTCTCCAGTCATTACTTAGTGAGGAGTCTTGGGTAAAAGAGGCCTGTTTCCTCTCCCCTCTCCCCTCTCCCCCCAGTTTGTTACCCAATCTCCCCTCACCGTGTGGGCTTCTGGGGGCCTCCCCCCCCCAAACCCACCAGCCGAACTGCTGCTGGAGCCACTCAAATAAGGAACCTTGTGGTCTTTGAGAAAAGTCTCCTGTCTGGAAGCTCACAGACTATGGGTCTATGTGTTTACTCTTACAACAGAACCATCTGTCCTTGTTTGCCTCTCTCTCTGTGTGTGTGTGTGTGTGTGTGTGTGTGTGTGTGTGTGTGTGTGTGTGTGTGTGTGTGTGTGTGTGTGTGTGTGTGTGTGTGTGTGTGTGTGTGTGTGTGTGTGTGTGTGTGTGTGTGTGTGTGTGTGTGTGTGTGTGTGAGCATATTGGTATCCATGGAATTATACAGTATGTGCATCTCGTGATGAGTAGAAATGAGTGTTTTTCTGTTTGGACGTGTGTGTGTGTGTGTGTGTGTCCCTTCGCACACTGCACCACTGACCCACATGGATAGCGTTGACTAACTAGAGTTCGGGGGTTCTCCTCTTCTCTCGTCTCCGCTGCCCGCTGCAAACAGGAGGCGGTGATTGCCAAGGCATCCTCCCTGCTCTGATTCCTCTCTCTCTCTTTCTCTGGGCTCTAATCACAGCTCTCTGCAGCACTAAATAGGCGGGTAGGAAGAGCACACGCAAGGCTGTGGTCCCTAGCTCACCAACTGGGACTGGACTCCTCCGGTACTGTGCTTTTAGACCCGTAATGCTCGCTTAGCCCTGCTGCATGCCTAATGTGCTTGTACACACAAACACTACATAGGCTAAGCTCTGGCTGGGAATAGGCTTAACATGCTGTATGCATTGCGTACCATTGCCTCCCACATACACACATGATCAGAGGCATACTCTCACACACACACACACGGCGACGATAGCCACACATCGAGAACAGAGGGGACAGCGCGGCCAGCTTAAGTACACACGTACGCCCACTTCTTCCTCTGCTGGAGCTGACTGGAGGGCCATAAGATTGGGCGTTCCTCCTCCTCCACCCTCACCACCACCATAGGGGCTCATGGGACAGCGGCTATCGCCACGAAGACGTCTGTCACAGAGTCCCACAGCGGCGAGTGCACCACTCTGCCCTATTCACCCCACGGAGAACTCAACTCCCAGCCCCCTCTGGAGTACAGAGCAGGCAGCAGTGCAGAGAGACCTGCACACAGTCCATACGCATTACCCAGAAGAGCTTGTGCTTGAAGAACAGCACATGTCTCTAGAATTACTCTAATTTGGAACGGAGAAGGGGGAAAAAAAGATCAATATAAAAAAGCTCTCTCTCTCTCTTTGTACTGTGTTGCCAAGTCCTGCCTGGTTGGGTGGAGAGGTGACTCTGGCTGTGCTGCAGTCAGCTCCAATAAGAAGAAAAAGGCTCTGTGCCTCTCTCTCTCTCTCTCTCTCTCTCTCTCTCTCTCTCTCTCTCTCTCTCTCTCTCTCTCTCTCTCTCCCTCTCTCCATGTCTCCATGCCACGTCTTCTGACGTGTATGCAGCTCCGCTGGCTACCATGGTAACGACGACAGGTCTCTCCGCAGTCAGATAATCAGATAGAGGAAGGGAAGTCTGTGCCAGTGAGTCACACCACTGCCTTCGCCTTCGAGCGGCTCCTAGGGGCCTGAGAGGGCTGTTGGAGGCCAGGCCCCACCCTCTCGCCGTACCACCTGGTACCCATCAGACAGACAGGACAAAGGGTCGACAGAGAGAGAAAGAAAGAGAGAGGAATCAGGCACGACTTTAATATCTGCTGGCCCCAGGGTGTATTCACCAGCTCAGGCCCTGTCCATATGTTTGGCTAACCCCTCCATAAAACTACCCAGCTCCTATCATCATCCCAGGCACGTCAACGCGGTTGCTTGGCATCCCGGCCTGGGGGGGGATCAGACGCCAGACCTGCCTGGATCTTCATGGGAAAGATGTCGCGTGGCATATGATACCCAACTATCCCAACCAAAATTTGAGCTATAGTATAGTGCAGGGGTATTTAAATCTTACCCCAATCTGGAGCACTGCTGGTTTTCTGTTCTACCTGACAATGAATTGCACCCACCTGTCCCAGCCAAGTCTAAATCCCTGATTAGAGGGGAAGAATAACAAAACTGAAACTGGCTTTGAGGTCCAGATATGAATTTGAGGGTTCTTGTGCAACCTATTCTATTGAAAATGTCCCAATGACCAACTTGAACCAGCGTTAGGGACTTGGTGTTGGGTATCGCCCGGCCTCATCCTCCGTGGTGCCCTGTGCGGTTGAGACCAGTAGTATTTTAAATGATCAACCTGATTATGTGAGAAGTGGTCATTGTAAGTATGCGTAAGTTTTCCATTTTAATTTCACTTCACTCCCCTCTCTTAAATACCACATCCCACAATCCAGCTCCCCATAGACCCTCTTTGTCCAAAAAGCAATTCCCTCTCATCCGCTTTTAACTGTTGGGCGCTAGTTACACAGCCAGAGGACAATCGTGGAGACAAGCAGGACAGGCTGCTCTGGGCCCTCACTGTGTCGGCAGCTGTGTCCGCAGCAGGCCTCTGAATGGAGGCGCCTCTCCCCGACTACTAAAGACAGAAAACAACATTGAACGAGTGGGAAGTAAGTGGCTCCATTCTTGGGACCCTGATTTTCTTTTTCCTGCTTGTTTGTTTTTCAGATGGGTTCTATTGAGAAGCTGCCAGCTCTCTTTGAGTTGCCTCGGCTCTAATGAGCAAGGAGGGAGGTTTCTCTCTGTTAGAATGAGGAGATTTGTTCACCTTGCCGCTCACCCCCTCCAAAATCACGCATTGTTCCCTTTTCCCTCCATTTCCCTCCACTAAAGACTCCCAATGGCAAAGATTTTCAATGGCTCTGAGTTTTAATCCGAGTACAAACTTCCCCAGCAAATGATTTTTCCTTTGGGCTGTATGGGTGGTGGGTGGGGGGGAAGTAAAGGAGATTGTCCTGGTGTTGTTTGCTGGTCTGCTGAAGCGGCGAGCCTCATTAAGTTAGGCATGTCACAACACAGGAAGGCTCTGGGCCTTAACAAATGGTGATTGTGTTGCACCGAGGGCTGCCAGGTGTGTGTATTGTGCAAGAAAGCCTCAGTAGTAGTGACCGACAGTCCGTGAGGGAGGGCCGGAGACCGTTGTTGCCCACAAGTGTTTCTGCCGAATCGATTAGCGCCGTCGTCAAGTGAAAGCTGGTGTGAGTGTGTCATTAGGTCAGACATCGTGCCATCTTCTGTCTGTCTGAGACGAGAGGCCAGACAAGAGTGACTGCCCTTTCCGATGTACTGTATGATCCACTTGTTATTGCCCAACAATGGACACGTTGACCCCGGTTGTCGTAACAGCAAATGGGCAAAATAACTGTCACTCCTTGCTGCCTCTTCACATGCACCTAACCATAGGATGCCGTATTACAACTCTAGAACGGACATTATCATTTAATAGGATTTCTGTGTACCTAACACCCTTTTCTATCAGTCACCAAGTGTTCAGTATTGGTTTTGTGTTGAGAAACAACAGGAAGAGCTGCCTTTATTGCTGAGTCTTATAGAATGGCAGAAGGGATACATTGGAGAGTTGAACGACACCGAGGAGAGAAGGCCGGACATGTCAGTTGCGGTAGCAGTGGAGTGCGGCAGCGCATCTGCTCAGCACAAGGTTATTTACTGCACAGAAGGATGAGGAGAAGGTAGAGCAGGATGGAAAAGTGCTTCAGTAGTCATGACTGAGTAGAAAGAGCAGAGAGGGGGGAAAAAAACAAGATTGCAAATGACAAGCTGGGGACAGCATGGGGACCTCAGGGGTAGCGAATTGTTAGAGAGAGATTGAGTGGAGTGGAGTGGATGAGAGGAGAGGAGAGAGAAGGGCAGGCTAGAGTCTTGAGTGTTCTAAAACTCTTTATGAGGCTCTGGAAAATGTAGTGGGGAAGGTAGAGAAGAAAGGGGAAAGGAGAAGATATGGGTTAGGTAAGAAAGGAGAGTGGAGGTATAGGGCAGAGGAAGAGGAAGGAGATGTGATGGGGGGTGACGACAGTATAGAGAAGTGGGGTGGAATGGGGGGTGGAGAGGTTGTGTTGAGGTATGCTGTATGCCCCATGGTGCTCTATCCAGGTATGTTGCCCTGCCCAGCAGCCCGTATCGTTGTGTGGCCCTCTGACCCCCTCTGTGACCCCAGGTGCCCTGCAGGTGTGCTGCTTATGCACCGCCCCGGAATGTGGCCCCACGCTGAGAGATACCCATCAGCCACCACATTCCACGCAGCCTGGGGCTGGGGGGGGTTGGGGGGGGGTTGGGGGGGGGGAGAGATGGCGGCGGAAGGGACAAAGGGCAGTTCTGTCAGAGAAAAAGGGGGGAGAGTGGGGAAGAATGCACCCTGCTGCAGCTCCTTCCCAACCCGGGCTGACCAGAGTAATATTGGTAAAGGGGGAGGGCGGGGGAGACAGAAGGAGGGGAGGGGGATTTCCGCTGCCACACCCCACTTCCCCGACGGACGGACGCTGCCTGCCTGCGAGTGCAAACAGGTGTCCGCTGTCAAAGAGAGAACTGTCTGGCATCTGGGGCACAATCCCAATGTCTGTCCCAACCTGATGCTGCCAACTGACGCCAGCTGCAAGAAAACACACAGCGGACCCAAAGAGCTGTCATGAGCACAGAAATGAGATATGCAGGCTAAAGAAACCCTGTCGGCGAAACGGAAAGATTCTGTTGTGCGATATTTAGTTTGGGTCTTCACTGTCTTCACGGTCTTCTGCAGGACCTCACTGGTATTATTTACGACACATCTTTAATAAGATAATCATTCTTGGATGTGTCCGGACCCTCCAGGACTCATCCTCTGTTATGTCAGGGGAGTGTGGAGGAGAGGAGAACGGTATGGGGCTAAAACAGCAAGCAGACAAGCCAAAAAGATGAGCGGTCAGTCCCATTCCCCACTTTTATAACTGCGCTTTTATAACTCCTGTTAAAATTAGTGGCTGGCCTATCTCACTGCCAAGAGCACTCTTTTATTCCAATAACATTCATAAATTCATTCCCATGTCCTCCTCCTGTGGAATGATTCGGGGGATCCGAGGGGCGAAGAGTCCTTCACCGTGGAACGGAGAAGCCTTAATTCAAACCAAGTGACCATTGGCAGCCATGTTTGAATGTTTCACCCCCATCCCCTCGCTCTCTCACCCCCATCCCCTCGCTCTCTCACCCCCATCCCCTCGCTCTCTCAACAGTCAGCAGGATTTGAATTCTCAAAGGTCAAATGAACGTGTCGGGCTTAGGATTTCTCTCTCCTGTTCCTCCCATGCAAATTACATCGGACTGCACGCTGCGATGGAAAGGTCTGCCTTCTAGGCAGTATTAGATATTGTAAAAATGACACTATAGTGGTGTAAAAATATAAAATATCCCGCTGTGAAAAGAAAGTGCGGCAAGAATTTAGAGGAATCTTTGAGGATGTTGTTGTTGTTGTTTAAGGACTGTAAACGGGATAACTTGCTTAACTGCACGGGCCCCCTACATCCCTCTCCTTGTTGAGGCAGCGAGCGTTGGAGGAGTTAGATGCAGCCGAACGCAGCTAAAGTCAGTCGGAGCAGAGTCAGTCTTGGTAAATGTACCCCGGAGCAGTGCGGTGACCTGCTGTGACACTGAAACACATTCAAAGGAATGTGAGGGATGTTTGTCATGCTCCGCTTTTACAACGGCTCCCTCTCCCAAAATCCCCCACTGCTGTGGGAAGGACACAGCAGACAGATAGAGGTGGTTAAAAGTAGAGAAAACAGGCCCAGGTTCATTAAGTGAATGAATAAACCATCATGTATTTGTGAAACGCACGCATGATCTTGCGGAGACACTGTAAATAATACATGAGGCTCCCCCCCCCCCCCCCCCCCCCGAAGCTGCAATGCAACATCTGAAACATCTGAGCTGTGTGTGTGTGTGTGTGTGTGTGTGTGTGTGTGTGTGTGTGTGTGTGTGTGTGTCTGTGTCTGTGTGCGTGTGTGTGTAGAGGCTCTGTCATCTTTCTGGGCGAAGCTGGCCTCCCTCTAATAAAAACAACAACAAAATGCATCAACCATGGGATGCCGGGCGAAAAATGTCTCATCCTATAAAAACACCAGATTCCCAACATCCATTCCAAATCCAAACATCCAAGGCTGATCACATTGTTATTTCTCCGAGCCAGTCACTTAAATATTAGCTTTGTGCATAAACAAACAGGGTGTCGCGGAGCAGTCCTGTCGCTGTGGGTCCGTTGTGACGACGGTTGTGATGATGTTGGAGGGTGTCTCCATTGAGAGGACAGACATTTTGGCCGGCGGTTTATTTTCCTGTGAGAAAATAAACAGGGGTTAGCTGGTGTTGCTACGGCGCTCAGCTCAACACAGAGCTGCGGGTAAATGGACTGGACCGTGAGGACAATAGCAGAGGTCATTCCTCATTACATCTATAAGCCTAATGGACAGAGAGCACAGGCTGGCTGTGACAGCACCAATACACTTGCAAGAAGTCACGTCCTGTAGAGCCCGAGCGTTGCTTAGCTCTAGGTCTAGGGTTGCACAATTCCAGTAACTTCCTGGTTGGAGGATTCTGAATTTCCTGCTTAATCCCTCTATATCCCTCTAGGTCTATATGCTAAAGAAAGAGAGAGAGAGGTGTGAAGGTGCTGGATGCAGCTGTTAGATATTCTTTTGATTTCTGTAAACATGTAATCTAGTTTAGCCTGTTTGTCAAAAGTGTGCATTGGTTTCCAAAAGCTGTATACGTTAGCGTCTACATATATTCTGCAGGCCTGAATCTAATTCACACCCATTGGAAAACAGTAGGTCTTATTTCAACCTTCACTGACTCTGTCTACTCTGTCTCTGTCATCATCACAGCTTGACTGGTGGATTCCCACTACAGCCCAGACGGAGATGTGATGGTCAGGGTCTATCGGATGTGTTTGGCTTGTTTTAATGTATTATTCATCCTGATGATGAACCCGCTCATGCGTCTCGGCACCCGGACATCTATCACACGGATACACTAGCATCACACACTGTGGGCTGTAGCACTTAGGTGTCAAGTGTATTTTCAGTCATCCAGACGACGGCTATAGAATCCCACATTCCTCTCTGCCACCCCATTCTCCTTCCCGTTCTCCCAGCCTTTAGACTATGGGCACATCCCAAATGGCACCCTGTAACCTATATAGTGCACTACTTTTGACTAGAGCCCTATGGGGACCAGAGCTCCTAAATAGGGAAGAGGGTGCCATTCGGGACTCAATCTATAACAATATGGGTGGGGGGGGGGAGAACCGGGTCATGCTCGTTTTACTTTCTTCTGGTTGTACAGTCAGTGAGTACATGTGTGTACATCCCCCCCCCATCCTTCCCATCCGCCCCTCCAAAAGAGACAAAGGCGTAAATCTTTCACACAAACATGCCAACAAGATAGACAGCGTCTATGGGGCTTTTCTGGGAAAAGGAGTCATGATTCTTGTGATGCTGTGGGGAGATATCCAGGGTGGGTTGAAGGTCAGGTCTTTTAGTCATGTAGTTAGTCAACGCTCCGTGTTTACACTTTCACTTGGTGTCATGTGACTTAGTACATGCCAGTACAAGAGACACACACACACACACACACACACACACACACACACACACACACACACACTGTACCAACAAGCTATACGATCCTCCAACTCTCTTACAGAACCTTATCCTCTATTATCATAAACACAATTTCCTGTTGCAAGTCCGTCAATCCAATCTCTGCTTCCTCTATCTTCTCCTCCCTTCCTCTCTGTCTGTCATCGCCACACTCTAGTTAGTTCTCTCTCCGTCCCCCTTCTGGGCATCCATCCTTTGTGTTTCCATGGATCCCTCGAGTTTCCATGGTAGCCTGTGCGTCTGGGAGAGAGAGAGGCTGTGCATATAGATTGTTAATTACAGTCAGACTCCAACACAGGGAGATGTGATTAATGGAAATGTGATCCATGGTAGATTTCAAAATCAATATGATTAAACCTTAATTCGCTCTGGATTACCCCTGCCTCAGTCTCGGTTTCAGTTAGGCGAGCACTGAGCGAGAGAGAGAGAGAGAAGTCGAGGCATCAGCGGCTTCTGTCTTTGTGGGTCGCGTCTAGCTAACTATAGTGTTCAGTATGCATTGGGGTCTTGAGTTCTAGATTGGAATTTGAGTTGGGTTGGATACCCCTCTTTTATTGATCAATCATATGATCGCTCTGCCTGCAGAAAAGTTTTTCAAAAGCCTTAAACCTGTTGATTCACCAGACAAACCTATTAAGAGTTTGCTTGCTGAACACATCTGCCAGAGAGATTCTCTGCTCAGCAATAATTCACAGAGTGAAGTCCCACCGATGCTCACATAGAGGAAGAACATTATACAGCCCATGTAGGAATATATGCAGCGTTATGGGTGATGAAATTGGCAGTGGGACTACTTCTTTCCCTCTCTCGGTCAAACAGCACCGTTCCCATTAGATTATCAGTGATTTATTCAACGCGGCACCGAAGTTGACGAGGTCTCTTAGTTTGATGGCAATCTTTGTTTGGCCAAGAGAATAATTGCCTTTGAACTTGTCAGTGGAGCCGTTCTATGAAGTTATTGCATTTTGGGGTTCAATTGGGGGCTTTGTTGAGCTCCTTTCAAGCTCTTGTGCGCACAGCGAGCTCGTCTCTTCTTCCTGTGTGTCTGAACTGTGAAGCCAGGGGATCTCGCTGTCTGTGTAGGGAGAGGTGTCAGCGTGTTCACACGCACGCACACACACACACACACGCACACACACACACACACACACACACACACACACACACACACACACACACACACACACACACACACACACACACACACACACACACACACTGGTGTGTGTCAGCGAGTACACACATCCTCTTCCATCAACACCTCCGTGTGTGCACTTCCTCCTCACTGATTACATCTGCAGATTGAATGTGTCTTCTCCTCTGCTGTGCCTAGCAGCCCGGGTGGACTGAATCTTCCTCCATCAGATAGCCACCTGGAATCAGTGGAAAGAAAGGCCCTCCCACTGGAACAATCCCAGACCTGGGAGGGACAGAGAGCTGGACCTGAGGGCAGTGGAGCAGAACCTGAACTGAATACATCAGACAGCTGGACTAGTGCACTCAGTGGAGAAAAAAATGGATTATCCTACACAGTTGTAGGCTGAATAGTGTATTATTACTAAAGCCATAGAAAATAGAGTACTATTACAATAACCACCTGTATATAGACTAGAGGTCAAAGGGTTCCAGGTCTGGGATAAAAGTTCAAAAAACGAATTAGTAAGTAAAATGTGATCATTAGTCTGAACTGCTTTATAGAGATTGTAAGAGGGCCAGTGTTTTGTCAAGGAGCAACCTCTTTGTCTCCTCCACTTCCAGGAAGCAGAGTTGAGTGGTTAGGAGGTGTGTGAAAGGGAAGAGGATGGAAGAGGGGAGAGTGGCCCCCTCGACAGACCGGGCTAAAGGGGGGCTAATTGAGTGGAACCGGAGACTCTGTGAGAATGGGATTAGGCCAATTGTAAATCAGGGCCCAGAGTTAATGAGAATGGGCTGAAAGTGACACTTGACTGATACATGGCCGTAATTGGACAGGAGGAGCTTTTTTAGGCTTTGAAGACATAGCAGCCGGTTGCCGGGGCGGGTTGCCTTTGGTCTACGAGAGTGGTCTCCCTGACCCCGTGACCCTGTTGATTTCAACACCCACATAGCTGAGTGTCACCGGGCAACCTGTCGTTACCGAGTGCCCTCTGGCATCCCCACCAATCACAGTTTAGTGTTAGGTGTCATGTGGGACGGATGCTTCTGCCAGTAATTATAGGCAGTTGGTCTAATTTATGTTTGGCTGATTGCTATTGGCTCTGAATGATATCTGGACACTAGTTCAGCAGGTGAACCATTCATCTATCTGCTTTGAAATCCATCTGCTACTTTCAGTCAACTGAATTGTTATTTTGGAGGTACACTACATGACCAAAAGTATGCGGACACCTGCTCATCGAACATCTCATTCCAAAATCATGGGCATTCATTTAGAGTTGGTACCCCCCTTTGCTGCAATAACGGCCTCCGCTCTTCTGGGAAGGCTTTCCACTAGATGTTGGAACATTGCTGCGGGGACTTGCTTCCGTTCAGTCACAAAAGCATTAGTGAGGTCGGGCACTGATGTTGGGCGATTAGGCCTGGCTCGCAGTTGACATTCCAATACAACCCAAAGGTGTTCAATGGGGTTGAGGTTTGAGCTCTGTGCAGACCAGTCAAGTTCTTTCACACTGATCTTGACAAACCATTTCTGTATTGACCTCGCTTTGTGCACGGGGGCATTGTCATGCTGAAACAGGAAAGGGCCTTCCACAAACTGTTGCCACAAAGTTGGAAGCACAGAATCATCTAGAATGTTATTGTACTGTATGCTGTAGCGTTAAGATATCCCTTCACTAGAACTAAGGGGCCTAGTCCAAACCATGAAAAACAGCCTCAGACTATCATTCCTTCTCCACCAAACTTTACAGTTGGCACTATGCATTCTGGTAGGAAGCATTCTCCTGGCATCCGCCAAACCCAGATTCATCTGTTGGACTGCCAGATGGTGAAGCGTGATTCATCACTCCAGAGAACACATTTCCACTGTTCCAGAGTCCAATGGTAGCGAGCTTTACACCTCTCCAGCTGGCACATGGTAATCTTCATCTTAATTGCTCCTAGACGTTTCCACTTCACAATAACAGCACTTACAGTTGACCAGGGCAGCTCTAGCAGGGCAGAAATTTGACGAACTGCCTTGTTGGAAAGGTGGCATCCTATGATAGTACCACGTTGAAAGTCACTGAGCTCTTCAGTAAGGCCATTCTACTGCCAATGTTTGTCTATGGAGATTGCATGGCTGTGTGCTTGATTTTATACACCTGTCAGCAATCGGTGTGACTGAAATAGCTGAATCCAATCATTTGAAGGGGTGTCCACATACTTTTGTGTATATAGTGTAGTTTGAAAAACAGCTTAAGGCCTAATCACTAAACCTTAATACTTCATTCATCACTAATGACTTTGCATCAGAATCAATGAAGAGACACTTCTACCTTCAGTTTTTTTCAACAAATGGATCATAGAGGCCAAAAGCATTAACCCAGGCTAATTCAAACTGACTAGACAAAGCCTTGGCAGATTACAGTTGAGTTTAAAGACCGAGAGGAAATGTCAATCACCCGAGGCATGCAGTTCTCTCCAACACTTTCCATTCTCTTATGCCTTTTCATGTATTTTCTTTTTCGGATGAGTTCCCTGGCTTCGGCTTGCTACCAAAGCTGTTTTGTCAGTTTTCGTTTTTCTTTCTTAGTAAAACAATGTTTACCTTGGCTCACTCTCGCTCTCGGACTCTGTACCGACTCCAGCTCATGTTGGTAAGTGTATGACAGATGAGCTATGTTGTAGCCTAGCCAGACAGCCTGATGTCTGTCCCTCACTCTCTCTCTCTCGCTCTCTCTCTCTCTCTCTCTCTCCCGCTCTCTCTCTCTCTCTCTCTCTCTCTCTCTCTCTCTCTCTCTCTCTCTCTCTCTCTCTCTCTCATGGATGGAGCATCCACTCCACTGCCTCATCCACTCCACTGCCTCAGCTGCCTCTCTCCGCCTACCTCGGCCACCTTGCCAGCCTCAGACGGTCGGAGATTAGGAGGGTCGATGAAAACGTGGGCTCCACAGAAACTCACTTCCGACAGGCAGCTCAGACCACCTCTGCTCCGAAGCCTCCCAGATCATGTTTTTTCTGTATTCATCCCTTTATCCCTTCCTTTTCCACCTCGGGTACCTATTCCCTCTTTCCCTTGGTTCACTACTCCAGGTGATTTCCTTAGCACATCGGTCTCATTTGTTTGTACTATAGGTTACTGCAGGCCTCATTACCATTACCCGAGCTGAAACCTCTGTAGAGGAAACCATGAGTCTTAGGGGGACGTGTGAGCTCCCCTCTCTTTGACAAGCAGACATGCTTTTAATGACAGGTGGATTTATATAATGACCTTTCCAGATCTGGACGATCACGGGAGATCTTACACACACAGCTTATACCTCACAGGGACGGGGAATTAAGCCTCTCTCTCACTCACACTCCCTCTCTATCTTTCTGTCTGGGTGTCCCTGGTTGCTGACCGGTAGCGGAGCCCCCCCCCCCCCCCATCTCCCTTATTAGCACAATGCCAAGTGGACGTCCATCTGTTCATCCGTCCAGGAAGCCGCCTGTGTGGCTGTGGCCCCCGTCTTAATTAGAATTTTAATGAGCCTAATCAGTTGTTCTTGGAAGCGTGCAACCCTGGTCCCTTACTCTCTTCCTCTCTTTGTGCTCTCTCATTAAATCCAGCGTAATCACCCGGGCCCAGCCTCTACACGGCTAATTCTTCCTGCATCTTTTATCTCTTAATAAGGGGATAAGGCATGGAAATTGATTAATCTCCTTTCGCTGCTTGAAGTATTAAGCAGATTATTATTGTTGTTATAATTACTTTTAGTCGTGCCACTTGCTCCTCTGTTCTTTCATATGCCGCGTTAGCTTTAATAGATCCAAGTCCTTCCCTGTTTTTCTGCCAGTACCATTTCCTTGATGCTAATGAGACACACACACATCCCATGTGTGATTAAATCAAATATCCTGGAGAACATCGCCAATTGTCTTTTCTGAAGAGAGAGCGAGAGAGAGGGAGAGAAAGAACAAATATAAATATAAAACTATTCTGTCACATTTGATCGAATTAGATGTATCGATCTTACAAGAGGAGCTTCAATTAAAGAAGAAAACACAGTTCTTGAGATACTTATCTACATTCCAAATGACTGCACACTGCCACAAAAGTTGAGCAGACTAAGGGCTCTATTTTAACAAACCTAACGCAATGGTAAATCTAAGTGGTTGCACTATAGGTTTGGGGGTTTGTCCAAAATATTTATGTTTTCACCAGCAGAATTATGGGTGCAGTAACTGGCAGTGGAGCGAAAGGGCTAGGTTTTGATGGATAAACATGTTGAAGGTGGCCAAACAGAAACATGTTCCTAAATATGTGGTTGCTTCAGGTTGTGTATTTACAGTCTTTTATGTATTGCGTTGTCATCAAATCCAATTCAACTTTTTGTTGTCCATTGTAACCTAGTTTGTTAAGTAGCCTACAGAAACAAAATGTAGGCCTATCCCATATTTACTAAATATGTTGAACATGTTATTGAACAGTAATTTCACCGCTTCACTATTGAAAAATATTGTTAACATAGCATTCGCCCTGATATAGGTAAAATGAGTTAGATTTATTATGTCTGAGCCTTGGAACCTAAAAATAAAACAAAACAACTTATTCTAAGTAGGATATGTCTAAATACAGTTACAGGCGCCATAATTGCTCCCCGTGGGAATATACTATTAGGCCTAAAACAAAGTAGACAATGGAGGGTTTTTCACTCATCTACACTTTTGCTGGGAAAAAGATCCAATATAAAGAGAAAGGGGGGAATGTCCACTCACCGTTACTGCTCCCAAAGATATATACAGTACATATAGCTATAGCCTGCCATTGCCGTTGATATGGCCAGTTGTGACTTTGCCACGTGAAAGGTAACAAACAAATATATATATAACAAATGTAGCCTACAAGCGGATTCAGCACCACGGACAGCGATCATAATGACCGCCATTTGACAGTTAGGTCCAACAGAGGAAGGTGGAAGTATAAGGGCACAAGGCAAGACCCAAATGCAGACGCAGGAGGCAGAGGGTTGAGCTCTGATATTTATTATACCAAAAGGGGTAGGCAAAAGGCAGGTCGGGGACAGGCGAGAGTTCATAAACCAGGTCAGTACCAGGCGATAGGCAGGCTCAAGGTCAGAATAGGCAGAGTGATCAGACAGGCGGATAAGGCGTCAGGACAGGCAAGGGTCAAAACCAGGAGGGCTAGGAAAAAACAGAGACTGGGAAAAATAGGAGCTAGGAGAAACGCTGGTTGACTTAGCAAAACAAGACGAACTGGCACAGAGAGACAGGGAACACAGGGATAAATACACCGGGGACTAATGGGGAAAACAGGAGACACCTGGAGGTGGGTGGAGACAATCAGAAAGACAGGTGAAACAGATCAGGGTGTGACAGTAAGATGCATTTTTTTGACAAAATTTTAAAATAAGCAGTCTTTTTAAATAACTTAATGTTCTTAAACAGGCTTCCTACAGTCACTGACACATTTCATGCAATGGGAATCGCACATAATGAGTCCAAACCTTTCACAGAATCTGGACAAAAAGAATGTCCAATATAAATAAAAAAGGGAATGTCTGTTGACTGTTTTGCTGCTCGTGATATTTTAATAAAACATTGGTGATGTGCATAAGGCTACTTACTGTGTGCGCCTCAGCTGGCAATATCAATGCCATTACAAATTGCGTTCTCGGTCTTAAATATCCCTAGTTGTGCTCACTGAAATGGACATATTGGCGGACGTTTTTCAGAACACACCTCAAATATTTCCACCCCTCCCACCCAGCTGATGTTAGACAGGTCAATTGCCGAACGTGGCGTAAGGGCTGGAAAATGCCAGTGTGGCAGTTTTTACATAACAAAATTGCAATCTGATGTGCATTTGACACTTGCGCCTCCTTACCGCCAGACAAAAATAGAGCCCTGAATGAACTAAAGCTGTGACCTATTTTGATACATAAACTATAGTTGCTCAATTATGTGGTGTTTATTTCCTTTCTTGTAAACACATCTTTTTTCGGGGCTTTTGGGATCAGCGGGTTTGGTATTTCCCACAAAACAAAATGTACATACTCTCTACCTCATACCAGTCTCTATAAAGTTCTTATGGGCTCGAGATGAAATGTATTTCTTGAATGAATTGTATCCAAGCTTATTTAAATTCAAGATCTTCCTTCCTCTTTTGTGTGTTCACTGGGGTGGTTTGGTGGAGTGTGAGTATTCATTCATGGGCTCTGTCCCCGTCGTAGCCGTGGGTGCGGGGTGAAAGAAGGACGCAAGGCGAAGACGTTTTGAGTAGGAGCAGGCTCCTTTGAGTCTAAACACCTTGTCTAGGAGCTCCCTGTTCCTGTCACATCTCAGCAGCTGCTGCTTGTTCACACCAACGCTGTGGACCCCGGTCCTAACCTCCCCCAAAGCCACTCTGCAGTGTACTACCACCGCTGAAGCCCCGGTCAAAACAGACCACGTAGGGAGGAGGGAGGAGGGCTGACCCGATGCAGGGGGGCTGATTTGTTAGGTGTTACAGCACAGTGAGAGACAGGCCGCTTCCTGAATCCTCAGACCCTCATTCCTCAGCTCCTCTGATTGGCCGGGTGCAGTTCCTCAAGTCCCACCACAAGACTCTTTCTATAATAAGCCTTGTGGGACATCTCTGTTTGAATAATGGATATGTAGTCTAAATGGCAAATTCAAAGCATATGGTTCCATTTTTATTTTGTCACTCCTCTGGGCAGTTTGTGAGGTTTCCTCTGGTATGCCGACATTAATTATTGACTCACTGCTGCACCGACCAGGTCCATTGCGAAACATGCCAAGTCTACAGATGTAGGATCTTATTTTGAGCCAGTTTGCTACAGCAGGAAAATAATCCTATCAACAGGAAATTTGATTTATTATGTGGATTATAATTAATGGACATTTTTGTAGGGGTTTACATGTTTTTCGTAATGGAAAATTACAAACTTCAGAAGCCTTTTTAAACCTCAAATATTCTACACATTTTACATTTGTAGTTATCCTGCAACAGGCTAATCAAATTAAGATACTACATCTGTATGATTAAATATTTGCTGCACGTTTTTTCTTCTAAATGCAGAAATGCAGCTCATGAAGGAACGTGTATCGAGGAATGAGAAACATATGGCTCCTAAAAACCTACACCAAAACCAATGTTCGCTTTAAGCTTTCACAGGGTACCTGGTTTTATGGGGTAATAATTTACGAAATAATGGGAGCTGGGTGCTAATATCTGGCATTTCTTCCTGAAATAACTCCGCCGTTGCACCTGAGGCAACAGAAATGGAATTCACAAAGGTGAGTGGGGAGAGGGAGGACCACCCAGGTATAGATGACCCACCTGGATGGAGGACCTCAGCGTTCTGGTACTTCTGATACTCTCTACATGGCCCTCCAGGGAGGATCTCTCTCTGTCCTCATCTCAACACACTTTGGCTGTTGGCCTTGTCCTCCTTGGCTTCCGCCCCCTTGTTGAGATGAACCAGACGCCTCGTTCCTCATTGGGCCTTTGAAGGTGAATTCCTGAGATGTGTTAGGCTGGCGGCTGTGTTGACCTGCACCGTAGGGAGAGAGAGCCAGGTAGGAGAGAGCTAGCCAGCAGGACATGCCTGAGCAAGGAGCCTGCAGATGGAAACTGCTTTTGACCGCTCTCATCTCAAAGCGCTGTTGACCCCTGACCTCAGAGGTGAAAGGTTCTGGGTGTTCTTCCAGTGGCTGGCCCTTCTCCCTCCTTTTCCCTCCTCCCTACTCTTCTCCAGGGCTGGCAGAGACAGGCCCACTTGTCAGAACGGCCAGGTCAGGCCTCAGCGTGCAGGGTTATAGTAATTCACAGCTGGCTCCAGTTTGGCCTTTGATCTGAGTACAGGGTGTTGGGGCCTGGGTGTCGGGGCCCTGTCAGGAACCCTTAGCTGCTCCTCCAAGAGTTCCTTCCCAGACAGCACAAGGAGGAGCCGGCCTCGGCTTCACCCGCCTCACGGAAGCCTCCAAAACCAGGAGGGCATCGAGGCTGGCTCACTTCGCGCCCGGGTTTACGAGTGCCCATTAAAAACATGGCCACCGAGTCTCAGTTTATGATGCGGCGTTATCAAAAACTGTTTTCCGAAAAATATGAAAAAAATGAGTCATGTTTACAGCAATATCAGACAATGGGATCCACATGGTGATGTTTATAAGCCAAGCCTGTAAACCCCAACATCAAAAGGAAGGCGTATTATTTGACTTTACAGTATTGGAATTGACCTAATAGAGTTGGCTTGCCAGGCTGGGTGGATATTGATGGCAGACGCCTGTTTTGATTATGGGTCTTTCTATAAATAATGGAGCCAATGTGTGACATTGGGATTAACATTTCAAAATGGTTTGAAACAAAAATAAAAACGTTTTTTATGCAGTTTCACATGTATACGTAGAGGAATAAAAGTTAATATATGCAAATTGACCCATAACTTCACCTATACAACAACATAGATCTAGGACTATACAGTACCAGTCAAAAGTTTGCACACACCTACTCATTCAAGGGTTTTTCTTTATTTTTACAATTTTCTACCTTGTAGAATAATAGTGAAGACATCAAACCTATGAAATAACACATGGAATCATGTAGTAACCAAAAAAGTGTTAAACAAATCAAAATCTATTTTATATTTGAGATTCTTCAAAGTAGCTACTCTTTCCTTTGATGACAGCTTTGCACACTCTTGGCATTCTCTCAACTAGCTTCACCTGGAATGCTTTTCCTACAGTCTTGAAGGAGTTCCCACATATGCTGAGCACTTGTTGGCTGCTTTCCCTTCACTCTGCGGTCCAACTCATCCCAAACCATCTCAATTGGGTTGAGGTCAGGTGATTATGGAGGCCAGGTCATCTGATGCAGTACTCCATCACTCTCCTTCTTGGTCAAATAGCCCTTACACAGCCTGGAGGTGTGTTGGGTCATTGTCCTGTTGAAAAACAAATGATAGTCCCACTAAGCAAAAACCAGATGGGATGACGTATCGCTGCAGAATGCTGTTGATGTTGAGATGTGTCTGTTACTTGAACTCTGTGAAGCATTTATTTGGGCTGAAATTTCTGAGGCTGGTAACTCTAATGAACTTATCCGCTGCAGCAGAGGTAACTCTGGGTCTTCCTTTCCTGTGGCGGTCCTCTTGAGAGCCAGTTTCATCATAGCACTTGATGGTTTTTGCGATTGCACTCGAAGAAATGGTCAAAGTTCTTGAAATGTTCCGGACTGACTGACCTTCATGTCTTAAAGTAATGATGGACTGTCATTTCTCTTTGCTTATTTGAGCTGTTCTTGCCATAATATGGACTTGGTCTTTTACCAAATATGGCTATCTTCTGTATTCTACCCCTACCTTGTCACAACTGATTGTCTCAAATGCATTAAGAAGGAAAGAAATTCCACAAATTAACATTTAACATGGTTGAGGGAATGTCAAGAGTGCAAATCTGTCATCAAGGCAAAGGGTGGCTACTTTGAAGAATCTCAAATATAAAATATTTGACTGGTACTGTTCATCCTTTAAGGAGGGTTCATACAGACGTTGGAAAGTCAAATTCAAGGACTTTCAGGGACTTTATCTGTAACGGTCGTCGTATATAGTGGACCAAGGCGCAGCGGGTTGAGTGCTCATATTAACTTTTATTAGAACACTTAATGAAACAAAACAAGAAAACGAACTAACAGTAATGCAGGCTAACACAGCAGTGCAAAAACAACTTCCCACAAGGGACATGTGAAAACAGGGGTACCTAAGTATGACTCCCAATCAGCAACAACGATGTACAGCTGTTCCTGATTGAGAGCCATACCAGGCCAACACAAAGAAATACACAACATAGACAGATCATAGAAATACAAAACATAGAACATAACCAAAAAACCCGGAATACTCTAAACAAACACCCCTCTACATAAACACATATCCCAACAAACCCTGAACCACATAAAACAAACACCCCCCTGCCACATCCTGACCAAACTACAATAACAAATAACCCCTTTACTGGTCAGGATGTGACATTATCAAGCACTTAATTGTAATCGTAAGTGTGTCATTTATATATTGTAGGGCCTAATATAGACACCACCCCCCAAAAAAAAGTGTAATAGAAAAAGTAGGCCATTACCACTTTATGAATAATTACTTTTTTAGGCCTTGATGTTGAAATTATTATTACACTAAAATATGTGAGAATAATGTGGACATTGTCTGACTAAATAGATTGGAAGCATGCATGGCGATTTTTCTGTAGCCTATGTGGCCGACACAGGCACACATAATAAATCCACGAATAGCTGTAGCACTAATCTCACCATCATTGTTTTTCATAATGACAAAGTGACCAAAAACCAGGTTCCTTTTTCATGGAAGGATTTGTGTGGAAAGCCAAGTTAAAGCCAACATTTTATGTTGTCGTCATCATAATAACCGCATGTGGTTTTACCGCAACAGAGTAACGCAACACCCTTCAATTGAATCTGTCTCTCACAAAAACGGACCAAAAATGAAATCAAGGATAATTATAAGGGAGCAGGAGAACTTATAAATTGACTACAATAATCACAAGGACTTTTCAAGCACCAAATTGAGGAAATGTCAGATTTTCACTGTAACGTTAGGCCTATTCCAGTAGTTGCATTTCTCAGCCTCAAATTCAAATAGGCTACTTCAAGCCCCTTGTATTGTTTCAAATTGCAGGTGTAACATGGAAAACAAAATGTATTTGTCATGTTATTTCATTACCAGATTATATTGTGAATAAGCCCACTAGGTTTTGTCATTTGTTGTCATTATATCCAGAGTAATTTAGGAATATCGTTGGGTGTTGCGCAATAGTCTATCCTACACAATGGCTCACAGTGGACTCTGTGTCCAATCCGAGGGACAAAAAACCTATGAAAACATGAACTCATTACCTTGATGCTTTCTCTGTTAAATCAAGCAGACAAAAACAGATGATCAACCTCAATTCGCTAGGGATATTCGATCCAACGTGGATCCAGGCACAGCTATCTTCACTGGCGTAAGGCACGAGACACCAACATATTCTGGACATTCATCGCGAACACCATTTTTTCAGCACTTACACTGTTGTTGCATTGCATGTGCTATCACAACAGCTGTTCATCCATTGGATATCATTCGCAAAATTCCTTCCTGGATCAGATGATGATGTGTGAAAATATCACAGTGTAATTAAACAACTCGACACCAAATGCGCATCGAACAAGTATTATGCATAATTATTGAAGGACCACATTAATGACAGTATTGATTTCGTTTTTAATTATCAAGGTAAGGTGACTCTTTCGGTTAGAAGCATTCGATTTTTCATTTGCATTTATTTTGGGATTTGTGTACCCATGAAAACTATTATCACCATGTAACATAAGCAGACTCAAAATGTTCCATAGTTATGCTGCATTTCTGAGATCTCTATACAAAAAAAAACGGTCAGACAGCTAGATCCAGGATTCTTACAGGGTTCAAGATAAATGATTCATTTAACTGATTAATGCTTAATATATGATAAAATGATAACTTACACTGCCATAAATGCAAGGACAGAAAAGTTATGTTTTATGTCACTCGATTTTGGACAAATCCGTCAAGACACCAACCATGATAAAGGGTTAAAAATAGGTTTTAAATCAACTTGGGAGTTTTATTGGCTATAGCTACGATCCCCCTTACATCTTAATGTAATGACGTAAAAAACATTGGCCGATCATTGTTACTGATTTATTAGCAGCTATAACAAGGTGTAGGAAATCAAGTGTAGGAAATCAAGTGTAGGAAATGCTCGCTGGTACCCTGGTTTATAGAAAGACCCTTATTCGCTGCAGTGCCGAGCAGCTGTGGTCAATACACGTCATGTGCCTAATTTCAAGTCAAGCCTCACCCACAGAATAACAGATAAAGAGTCATCTCAGTACGAAAGCTCTCTACTTAAATAGAGACATAGCTTTACATGAACGTCTCAGTGGACGTCCATGGCCAAGTCAGCGTGGCGAGAGAGAGAGAGAGAGAGAGAGAGAGTGCTGAAGTGCTGATCTGACCTGCTGGGAATAAGTACTAGAAAACGTAATTGATACCATTTTGAAACGCGTTTAAAAAAAATGAATATGCCATTAAGACAAGCTACACTGTTGAGCGACTTGGCCTGCTCGTAGCCCCACTCGGCTCTCCCCAGCGTACCATAATCGTACACGTTATCAAGCCTTCATGAATGTGTCAATTGCTGCACTCGGCTCACAGTTGGTGATTTTAAACTATTAAGCCTGGGATCATTTTTTTTTTAGAATAGAGATAACCTTGATAGCTTTGGGTTTAATAGAGAAAAGAGCACTCTGTTGCCCAGTTGAATGAAAAACGTACAAGCCACATCACCCACGTAGTGAGTAACATGTGTTTGGGAGCGCTGCCAAAAACAACACATTTTCAAATGATGTGGTGCCCTCGGGATCATGGGAGGGGGACGGAGGAGGAGGCAGGGGTATGAGGGTAACCCGAGGATTTGGCATACATTATTACGGTGTCAGGATCTCTCTGGCTCTCCCGTCCGCTCTATAGCACCCCCTTTCTAATATAATACACCCCTACATTGTATTAGTGTCTGAGAGTCTGTCCGTCCCGTGTCTGTAACCTCTGCCCTTTAGATCTTCAAACTCCCGTCACACACCGGTAGCCCCACTAATGTCAGCTCTAATGTAGACTTGTTCTGGGGGTCTGAACCCCCTCGAACCCCCTCTCCCCTTCTCCCCTCTCCTCTAACCTGTTGGTTGGGCTACTGTGCATGCTCATCCCCCTGGTCCAGTGGCCAGAGTGGGTAACCAGAGAGCTCTGATCCCCTGCCTCACGCTTAATTGAGAGAGCTCCAAGGTTTACTGGCCATGTCACTTCTGATAACTCTACCCAGGCAATCCGCTTGTCCTGCCTCCTCCATCACTACCAGCCCACCTCAGGCCTGCTCTTGCTCCTCCTCTAGGGAGTGTGAGGTGGTGTGTGTGGGGGAGTGAAGGAGTGTGGAGTAGTGTCTGAATTTGCCAAGTACACACACAGTTGAAACAGCTGGGATCCAGATGTGGCTCCAGCAGTAGAACAAACCCATTTATTTTTTCTTCTATGGTGGACAGACAGGACAGTGTAGTGTCCAGCACCAACAATGACCCATGGCTCCAATCCCTCTCGCTTCATCCCAACTGTGAAATCCAGTATCTGCCTGCCCAACCAGGAACGAATGCAATCCAACCCCTCCAAGCCCCACCCCTGTCCATACTTAAAAAGCAATCCAGTCCAAATTAGTCCCCCTTCATGCTGGATTGGGGCAAATTAGATACTAAGTAAACAGCCAGGCTCTGTGATGTGATGGGGTGGGCTGGGATGTGGCTGGGGATGGGGCTGGGGCTGGGGCTGACGTGCTGCCTGCCTCCCAGTCCTCTAGGACTCTTCCGTTCCTCATCCCATAACACTTCACAAGAGGTCTGGTGCTGATAATGCATGCTGATCATTTCAAAACGACTGGAACTAATGCAGACCATGCAGGGCGATCTGTAATCCACTGCTCAGGAGAGAGGTACTGCAGAGAGAGCGGTGACGTAGTCTCCTCGTTGTTGCCGTATTTCAGAGCACAGGAGAAGAGTGAGAAGGGAAAAGTAATAATACAAATATTTCGAGGCTGGGAGGTATTGAGAAAGTGAAGCGCTCATGCATTTTGATTGGGCAGGCGGTTCTCATTTTGTGTACCATACAGAACAGCTGTGGCTAGGTTTCAGCATGATTCAAACACTGCAGAACCGCCCTTCATCCGCCATCCCTTCATACCCCTTTCTTTCTGTCTGCCTTTCTTTCTTTTATTCACCTCTGCTTCTCATGAACATCATCATGATTAAGCAATGTTATCTGACACATGGAATTAACAAAGATAACAGAATCTGGCAATAGCTAGCACATGTTGAAAAAGCCGAAGAGAGTTTTTCCGAGACGATGACGCACGGCTTTATCATTACCTTTGTGTGGAAAAGTAGTCTGTTCAGAATGAGCTACAGCTCTTTCTCTTCCTGTCTTTGCTTACTTTACTAGGTCGCATTCCCCTGATCTCACATTAAGCTATCTTTGCCATGCTGAATTACACGTTCTATTCTCTCGATTAGATTGGATCTGTTTTCCAGCTTTCAGGAAAAACTATGGCCACTTATTTGTCTTACCGCTATAGCATCCACTAAGTAGTATTACACAAATCGAATTACTACTTTAGGCCATGAATTAATCAAAAATGGGTGAAAAAGACAAAATAATATATTATTTCCCAGTATACTCAATCCCCATGGAGAACAAGTTTGCCAAGCCAAGCTTCAAAGCTTTGTGCTTTCGCAGTGGCTTTATTGATTTGTATTCCTCTCCCAAACGCCCCAATTTATTCCCATTTGAGATCCGTTTGATGGTTTTGATGCAAGCTTTCATCGCAACACTTCCACACAATGTTGTGGATGAGCCTGAATCACGTACCACGCCACCAGTGTCCCACATTCCCAAACCACCGCAAAAGTTCCTGATCAGCCTGGCCTGTCAAAGGGGGGGGTCCAAAGTAAGAGAAAAAGGTTGGAAAGAGCGAGAGAGTGCAGCAATACTAGCGTGAATAAAGGCTCTCCTCTTCTATTGGCGCATCAAGTAAACCCTGAATGACGTATCCATCATCATTCTCGTCTTGTTTCATCCTGACCCTGAGATTAGTAATGGCGTGAAAAAGGGCGAGGGGGGGGGGTCTCTCTCACATAAATATTAACACGTCACCACTCCCAACCATTCCTATTGATGGTGATTAAGAGCAGGTGTTGGCTAGCAGCTTGAGAAAATGGAGGAGCCATGCTCCTCTGTGGACCTACAGCCCATTCCCCTTTCACGTGATGGAAGCTGTGTGGATTTGATTTATGGAGCTGGAGACCAGAGTCTCTCTCACAACATGGAATCCCTTTGCCAGATAACATAGATCAAAGACACAGAGGATATGTCCCTCTCCGGGTTCTTACAAGGTGTTTTGTGTTTTCTTCGTTTTTATTTCCATCGGCATTCTACAATTGACACCGATGAACCCTCTCACCGCTGACCTGAAGGAAAGTGGAATCACATGAAGACGTGTTTGTCCTGTCTCCCCAGGAGAACACACCGGCAATTGACCTGGAGGATGTGCAGCACAAGACAAGACAGTCTATTGGCAGTCTTGATCTCGCCTGTGTAGCAATCTCGCCTTTTATTTTTCTGACACATCCTGTCAGCCAGTATGTTGTGATTGCGAAGCAGCAGCAGAACAAGCGTGATAAAAGCCGGGCCTGTAGTTTCTCCACAAGGTAATTGCCAGTGGCCTTGATTGCAGATCGCTCTACCTCAATGAACAAACTGCCTTCCTCCTTCTCCTGACAGCCCCCTCACGTCCCCTTCCCTCTCCCCTTCTCTCTCCTCCCCTATCCAAGCATTTACATTTTTTGGGGGGGGGATTAATTGCTAGACATCGCTCGTGCAAACAAAGAGCAGTTCTGTGTAAACATCTTTAAATCAATAACAGGCTGTGTTCAATTAAACCTCCGCAATTAAAAGGCCCTTCACCTCGGAGACGCGGTTCTCCTTCCTCTGGAGCTGAAACACTAGATGGCTGCTCAGAGAGGCTGGGAGAGACATGCAAGGCAAGGCCCTGATTTACTGTCCTGAAGAAATTGCCTGTGTCTCACTGCGTTTACGGCCAGCCCGACTCTGGGCTCCGCGTGTGTGGGCCTGGAACGGGGGGGCATTGTTAGTTAGCCTGTTTCAACTGGTCCCCCCAGAGAAGCGAGCATTCATTTTTCCTGGTGCAGAACTGTGAACATTGGGTCCCTTTCATGGAAGTCACCCAGCCCCCCTCCCCTCCATCCCATCCCGTCCTCTCCCTCCGCACCACATTGCCCCGGTCCTGTCTTGTTACGCTGGAGTCGTTCAACATGAAACCCGATGGCACGTCGACGATTAAAGATGATTGAAGATCGTGTCGTTTGTTTGCCTGGCTCTCTCGTTGCTTTCACAGCACCCCATCCCTGTCACCCCCCACCACCCACCCACCCCTTCATCTCCCCTCTTGAGTCTAGGCGCTGGGGAGTGCTCATCAAGTGCTCATCAAAACCAGCCCCCAGAGACATTCATGATCCACACAATGGCCAGATTCCCACCACATTTCTTCAGCTGTCAGAGAGAGAAGGCTTCTCCCTTCTAGTGCCTCAACTGTCACTGCCATGCACCATCCAGGCAGGGGAAGAGAGCCCAGAGAGGAAGCCACAACGTTCTGCTCTATAAGACAATCAGACAGCCAATTAGAGCTCTGTCCCTACTGATTATTCTCCAGGTGGCCGTCTCTCTCTGCACAGTGCCGGTGGTACAGACAGATGCGCAACTAATGACCACTAATGACTACTACCTATGCACCAATACACTTTGTTTACTGCACTTAATGTAGCAGAACGCATCCACAAACACGGATGAAATATGATATATCAGATAGGATACATGGTTCAGCTTGGGAATTATGACGGTACTGTATATATTGTTGAAATTCTGACTGGGAAATTAGATTACGGTGACTTCTAATGCACATTTTAGAGAGATTGTTATCAAAGAGGAAACGGATACCTCCTCTGGTCTGAATAATCAGTTATGGCCTTTTGTTTGATTGAATAGTACGTCTGGAATGGGTGGGTGTGTTTAGGTTTGGGCTTGATTTATTGAAGCCACCTTCTCTCTTAAAATGGGTGTATTTACCTTTGGAGCTGGCCTAATGAGGAGGAGAAGGGCCCATCGATGTAGTGCTGACGTCAGCGCTAATTCAAACAGCATGGCAACCAGGGAATGCAGCCACACGAAGGGAATGAAGGGAATACAGTCAGCGCCTCCTATTCTATCGCGACATATCACAACACAATGGAGCAGGCCACTGAATCACTCACTCTACTGGATTACAGAGAAAGTACAGCCAAAAAAAAACAAATGCTGGCCTGCTTTCAGATCAGATTCAATCAGTGTCAATAATCACTAATCTACTGAAATAACCAAGGCGGTTGGTTGATTTATCAAACGCATAGTTTCAACTTCAAATCAAACACTTGTCCATCGTTTTTTTTTTTTATACCAAAGACAAATAAAGCTGTTTGTAGTGAAAAAAGCTGTGGAAATTTCCATTTGGGACAATTAGCTCTGCAAATGAGGCTGTCCGTTTGTTTGCTACTAAGTTAGCATAATTTACAGGTCATTAATTCTCTGCTATGCGTATCAGAATGTGGCAAGAGGCTTGCTTTGATGTGAAATGTATTGATAAAACCGTGCCACTTGGCTTGTTGAGTCGTTGGGGGCAGGAAGAAAAGATTACGGGTAATTTCTTGACACGTTTTACAGTTTTTGGTTTTCCTGGCAGACTCCTTGCAGTCCCCTCAAAAGTGATTACTTTCACAGTGTGCACTTTATGAATAAATCAAAGCAACATGGAAGCCGTCCTAACGAGAGTGGCTCTGTGTAAAAACCTTTCATGAATGCTGATTGCTGAGGAACAGAAACACTAAAATAATGCCTATTGTTGTTGTTTATAGGCAGTGGAAGCCTCAGGCAGTCTCTCTCTCTCTCTCTCTCTCTCTCTCTCTCTCTCTCTCTCTCGCTCTCTCTCTCTCTCGCCAGTCTCTCCAGTCTCCATGGGACCCCACTCTCTCAGCAGAGTGCCATGGGAGCCAGGCGGACCAGACTACCTGTCAGGACTTTCATACATAAGCTATGGCATCAGAGATTAATCATGGATGAGAATGCCCAGAGGGGAGAAAGGAATAGCTAAGTTATGAGTGGAGTGGTGGACCTCCATGTCTCCCAGTCAGGCAGGGTGATGGTTCCAATAAGGGGGGGCAGAGAGGGGGGGGTGCTCCTCTAAATCAGGCCTCTCAGCCAATCACAGGCAGGTTTATCAGGCGACTTCATCAGATGAACAGGTTTAGCCCTCTGTGCTTGTTTAGTTTTGCTCAGCGGCTCTGGCCCTAAAAGGAGAAATGTATTCCTTTAATGAGCCTTGACTGGCGTGCCGCTTCCACTCCCCAGTTGCTTACAGAGCACTTCTCCCTCATTGGCTGCCATGTTTTTCTTTTCCTATTCTCCGCACACCCTGGGGTGTCTGGGTTAGGGCAGAGAAACAGTGCCATGCCTCAGCCAGGTGCCCCTGGGAGAGGGGCGGAGAGGGGGGTGGAAAGGGCCGGATGGGGGCCTGATGTCTGAGCACCATGGGTGAGCGTAATCACCCCCACCGCCATCAAATTTATGAAGATTACCCAGAAGGAAGGAGAAGTTGATCTAGGGGCCGGACGGCCGCTGTGCTGAGAGTCTGTGAGGCTTGTGGAGCTTCAGGGCAGTGGGCCAAGGTAAATACTCCCCAATCTGCTTACTCTGTTGTGGGTCACCCTCCGTCCGCCTCTCCCGTCCGCCTGCCAGTCCGGCCCACGTTGTCAAACGCTTCCTGTTTGGTTTCGATCCCCTCTCCGACATAACACAGTTATTTTGGTGTCATTAGAGCAGAGCAGGTTTCCTATAGGTTTAGCCTGAAAAGTCCATGTGTATACTATTCTCTCTGTGCTAGTACCCAGTGGATCAAGTCAGTGCCTGTGAGGGCCACAGTGCTGTAACATACAGCACAGCACACATCACTAGCTTCACTCACAGCACAACTCGTCCATGTCTCCTCATGGTGCTGGTGTGTGGTGCTGTTAACCATTTAGAGGAGGCTTTTATCTCTCACACTCGCTCTCTCTCTCTCTCTCTCTCTCTCTCTCTCTCTCTCTGTCTCTCTCTCTATTCACTTCCCTCCACCACATGATGATAGATCGGGGGCTGCTGCCTGCCTCGTACAGTAATAAGGCCCTAATCATGCAGGCTGACCGTTGTGCTCCTGTTAAATGCACTGCTGGACACAGTTCCTGGCATAATGAGCCTCCATGGGAAGCTGCCTGCACTGATCCTCTACTTATCACACTGATGCACTGTTTTTTCCATAACAGATATAACAGTCAGGCAGTGATACAAACCATCATGCATTGCATATTCGTAATGGAAAAAGTTTCCTCTCTGAGAAGAGTTTTAATTCGTCCTCCGGTATCTGGAGCTTAGGGAAAGCAGTGGAGCAGTGAGAGCTTGTTACCCTGTGAATTTCATGTTCGCCAAATGTCAACTGGATCTGGTTGACACCAAATGGCTGTGTCCTCTGGAGGTTTCAGGCACATTTGCAGCCATTCCTTTTATTCCAGCCTCTCTCTCTCTCTCTCTCTCTCTCTCTCTCTCTCTCTCTCTCTCTATCTCTATCTCTCTCTCTCTCTCTCGCTCTCTCTGTCTCTCTCTCTCTCTCTCTCTCTTTGCATCTCCAGGCACTACACTGCACCACATCTGTATAGCACTGTACAAAGGACCAGAAGTTAATTGAGGGCCCCCAAAAAAGCAGCTGCTGGAAAGCATTACGCCTCCCAGCTCAGGTCAGAGACATTCTTGCCTTTGCTTCGCTAGCCGGGATGTTGTTTTCTTTCCTTTTATCGCTGTTGATTTGTTTTCCCACTGAAACGGAGTGGCATCGAGGTCCCCGGGATTTGACATCCCGTGCCGGCTGTCGCTGCCCCACTTCAGAGGCGCCCCTCTGGTCGTCCCTCTCACGCACCCCGACCCCGGCCTCTTCGCCTGCCTCGCCTTGCCCCGTTCTCCCCCCTCGCCCCCTCGGTGCCACATGCATGTCCCTCGGGCCCTAGTGAATTCAAATGAGCTGTCTGGATAAATATTTGGGAAGCGCGGGTGCAAATGCCATGGATTTCCTCCCGGAGACAAGAGCTCTCTCTCGCTCTCTCTCTCTCTCTCTCTCTCCCTGTGTGATGGAGCCAACTGGCCACAGGGGATGACTCACAGATGTGCTGTAGCTAGCTTACTGGCCTTCACCATGCATGGGCCTCATTCTCCATCTCCACCCCCTGCCCCACCCAGCCTGACTCTACCTCCCCATACTTCAATTGTTTTCTGTACTTCTGGTTGCTGAAGACTTTCATCATTATTGTTTCTGCAGTGTTTAACTGTGGTGTTGGAGGACGTCATAGAGTCACCACCAGGTGTTAGAAGTGATAATGGTAGGACGTGATGACTGTGTGTCTTGACTCAGAGCCATGCTCATTGCATTTTCAGCTGTTTCACAGTGTGACTCCACAACTCCGGACCCCGTTGGCAGGGCCCATTGTATCCCGTGGGACCTTGGAGGTTGAGGAAAGACAGAAACCCAGCACAACCCGCCTTAATTGGCTTCCGACACCTTAATTACCTATCGCTTCTTAATGAACCTGCCAGCCGGTTGGAGATTTCTCCGATATAATGGCTCACAGATGTTTCCAGGGCCCAGGCCCACTCCCGACTCTGACACCAACAAATTCACTCTCCCAGTCTCCTTCCAATAGAAAAGTAAACATAGGGAAAAGAGTATTAATTATGTGAGGATATACATTGTCACCAACCAGCTCCCCTATTGACAATATGCTCAGCTATCTGAGAAGCAGCGAGTGAGACGTTACACATTTAGATTAGGCTGTCGTAAAAGGCGTAATCATTGGCGCATGATCTTATTCCACAGCACGATGCTGTGCTGCATTGGCAGACCGACGTAGCAGATGCTCTCTCTCTCTCTCTCTCTCTCTCTCTCTCTCTCTCTCTCTCTCTCTCTCTCTCTCTCTCTCTCTCTCTCTCTCTCTCTCTCTCTCTATCTCTCTCGCTCTGCCAACCAGACAGCCAGCACCACGTCAGAACCAGTTAGAGGAGGTGTTGTCAGAGGTATGACTCAGCCACGTTGATAATGTTATTAAAAACTCGTCTGACTCTGAAGGCCTGAGGATAAGCAGAACCCCTTTTCCTGTGTTTTCCACTGTTTTGGTGCGATAATTCAAAGAGGGACAGTTTGATGAGTTTCGCTCAAAGAGGCTGGGCAGGCCTGCGTTCCTGCTCACTCCCTTCACCTCCACGTGGGACTATTTTTTTATGTGCCGGAGTGCAAAATTACAAAGGATGAGCCTCGGGTTCATGATTTATTTGACTTTATGCCACAAAAAGTTTGAATAAAATAAAGTTTATAAAACATTACTTTACAGTCCTTGCATGGCTTTCCCATCATCCTCCAGGTTATCCAACTACTTGACTATCATGTACTTCATCCCTGTAAAAGAGGGAGAGGTCCCCCTTGACTAGACCCATTTATAAAGTACAGGGCACTGGAATGGATGAGAAGAGTAGTGTTCAAGAGTAGAGTAGGACCCTAAAGAACTGTAGGGTTTGAGAGTAGAGTAGGACCCTCATGAACTGTAGGGTTCAAAAGTATAGTAGGACCCTAATAACTGTAGGGTCCAAGACAAATGATCCCCAGTGGTCTCAGTGGTGAGGGGACATTGGTCTCTGGCAAGGGCGCAACTATCACTAAGGATGGGGGGGACATTCTGAAATTGCATTTTTGCAAAGTTTTGTGTTACAAAACAAGGCAACGGTATGCTTTTAGGACCATGCCCTCCGAGTGGTCGGGCAGGCTGTTAGGAGTGTTTATCCGACTGGATAAAAAAATAATATATATGTCCCCCCTACTTCTAAAATCAAAGTTGCGCCCCTGGTCTCTGTTCTGAACCAGGTTGGGCCTCAGGAGCTTCCGCTTTCACCCAACCAGGTCTTCATGGAACGCCGTAGCTCTTAATTTTCTTACCATGGACACTTTTACATTTCACCCTTTGTGGGTGGATTGGGAGGTGTCCTTCCTCAATATTAAAACCTAATTCATTTGTGCCTTGCATCACACATTCATACCATAAAGGATAACGATTTGACCTGATTACTAAGTTAAGAGACAAAAGAAAACAGGATAACATTTGACTTGGACTAATGGGTTACATTAGTATTGGGGGGGGGGGATTACAAGCATAATGCTAAGACTCACTTCCTAGGCCCTACACTGTAAACAGAGCTGTAACATTGTAACTCGCATGTTCTGTCGACGGAGAACACATCATAGAGAGGTCCCTCCCTCGCTCCGCTCGGAACTAGGTCTTAATAAAGTATCGTGGAGAAATGAAATGTCAGTGTGATTATGGTGGTCGTCGGTAGGCCAGAGGAGGAGAGGGTACAGGGAAGGAGGGATGTAAAATGATTGGCAAATGACTGCAGCTCAGAGTGGTACTAGTGCCGTTGTTTCCTGTCATAAGCACGTCCCAATGGAACGCATTCCTGTGCCCACAGTCCTATTGGCAGTTAGAGAGAACATCTTATAACGAGATCCGTTCCATTCCTTCCACCGCGTACACATCGTGTGCACAATGGCAAATCCTCTGACTTAATGTAATCACTTATCATTGGTTCTAATTTGGTTGCGACGGGCTTAGTGAATACAATCAGAGATGGAATGTTATTTGGTGAGCAAAAACTCAAACAAACAGCCCAAAGTGTGTGTGTTTGGGTTGTGGGAGGCAGTCTGTGAATTAATCCAGCCCAAAGTGTGTGTGTTGGTGTTGTGGGAGGCAGTCTGTGAATTAATCCAGCCCAAAGTGTGTGTGTTTGTGTTGTGGGAGGCAGTCTGTGAATTAATCCAGCCCCTAGTGTGTGTGTTTGTGTTGTGGGATGCAGTCTGTGAATTAATCCAGCCCCTAGTGTGTGTTTGTGTTGTGGGAGGCAGTCTGTAAATGAATCCAGCCCCCAGTGTGTGTTTGTGTTGTGAGAGGCAGTATGTAAATGAATCCAGCCCCCAGTGTGTGTTTTTGTGTTGTGGGAGGCAGTCTGTAAGTGAATCCAGCCCCCAGTGTGTGTTTGTGTTATGAGAGGCAGTCTGTAAATGAATCCAGCCCCCAGTGTGTGTTTGTGTTGTGAGAGGCAGTCTGTAAATGAATCCAGCCCCCAGTGTGTGTTTGTGTTGTGAGAGGCAGTCTGTAAATGAATCCAGCCCCCAGTGTGTGTTTTTGTGTTGTGGGAGGCAGTCTGTAAGTGAATCCAACCCCCAGTGTGTGTTTGTGTTATGAGAGGCAGTCTGTAAATGAATCCAGCCCCCAGTGTGTGTTTGTGTTGTGGGAGGCAGTATGTAAATGAATCCAGTCCCCAGTGTGTGTTTGTGTTGTGGGCGGCAGTCTGTAAATGAATCCAGCCCCCAGTGTGTGTTTGTGTTGTGGGCGGCAGTCTGTAAATTAATCCAGCCCCCAGTGTGTTTTTGTGTTGTGGGAGGCAGTCTGTAAGTGAATCCAGCCCCCCAGTGTGTGTTTGTGTTGTGGGCGGCAGTCTGTAAATGAATCCAGCCCCCAGTGTGTGTTTGTGTTGTGGGCGGCAGTCTGTAAGTGAATCCAGCCCCCAGTGTGTGTTTGTGTTGTGGGCGGCAGTCTGTAAATGAATCCAGCCCCCAGTGTGTGTTTGTGTTGTGGGCGGCAGTCTGTAAGTGAATCCAGCCCCCAGTGTGTGTTTGTGTTGTGGGAGGCAGTCTGTAAATGAATCCAGCCCCCAGTGTGTGTTTGTGTTGTGGGAGGCAGTCTGTAAGTGAATCCAGCCCCCAGTGTGTTTTTGTGTTGTGGGAGGCAGTCTGTAAGTGAATCCAGCCCCCAGTGTGTGTTTGTGTTGTGGGCGGCAGTCTGTAAATGAATCCAGCCCCCAGTGTGTGTTTGTGTTGTGGGAGGCAGTCTGTAAATGAATCCAGCCCCCAGTGTGTTTTTGTGTTGTGGGAGGCAGTCTGTAAGTGAATCCAGCCCCCAGTGTGTGTTTGTGTTGTGGGAGGCAGTCTGTAAATGAATCCAGCCCCCAGTGTGTGTTTGTGTTGTGGGCGGCAGTCTGTAAATGAATCCAGCGACACAGCATGCACAGTTTAGCTGACCATTACAACCTGGTGGTGGACTTGTGGTCAGTCAAAGTGTTAGTGGGCGGTGTAATTAAGTTCTTACATTGTGTTGTTAGACATCTAGAGGCTAGCCTCTCTGTGTGGTGATGACATACATCTTCTCCCTCCTTCTCCGTGGATCCCCACCAGAGGAGGTAGGAGGAACAAGGTGTCCACAGGGGAATGTGTTGGTTGAACATGGTCAAGATGAGAGCCTCGTCTCGGACAGTGCTATGCTTGATGAGAACCAGACGGCTTCAAATAAACATTTTCATCCCGCCTGTCGAAGGCCACCAGGGCAGAGCGAGCCGGGGCACAGAGTGCACATCTGGAGATCCAGACCCGTGGCTGGCCGGAGGGCTGGAGGACTGCAAGAGTGGTTTTCACAAGGGACTTACTGGATGGATGAAAATGGAAATACACTCCTCCTCTCTCCGCCTCCTCCTCCTCCCTTCTCCCTCCCTCCCCCTCCTCCCTCTCCCTCTCCTTCCTCCTCCTTCATGGTTCCTATGGGGCCAGCACTGTTGGTTTTGTCTTACTTCTGGTCCCTGTTCTCTCCCACTAGGGGGCTCAAGCTCTGTTGACTGAATGAACCTCTGATGTGACACACAGGTGTAGCGGAGCAGTGTTGTCACTGTCTACAGAAGAGATGTTAATGGGTTCCCCATGCCTTTCAGTGCACTGTTAAAATAAAGTGCTCTGTAACATTTAAACTAGTGGCAACTGAGCTGCCACCAACTTAAAGGAGACGGGTAACTCAATTCTAATGAGCGTAAAAGATTAAACTAAACAGGCAAAGGCTCTCTACATGTGTTTCTGACGTTGCTTGTGTTTTGTTAGTAGGCCTCATAGCTTATTTTTTCCCTCCCTTTGTAGTGTATTCCTCTTTTGTTTAGTTTCCCTCTGTGCCAAACAATGAATCTGCTCTATAAGACCGGCTAATGCGTATCCCTGTGAGCTGCATTTAAAGATGGAAAATAATGCCATAGACTAATACCCTGGAGCTTAATTAAACAAACGTGTTTTGAGAGCACGCCGAAAGAAGCTACACTCCTTAATGTCATGCAGACCCAGCTGCCAAAGCCATGAGCAACCTCAAAAAACACATTCAGAAGGAAAGGGGGCTCATTTGGTGGGGTAATTATGGAATACATCTTTGCAACATATTTGTGGCCTGAATGCAAGATTCCCTCCCTCTCTCTCCCCCCTTTCGCTCTCCCACATTCCATATTATCTTCTGAAATACTTAAGGCATGTCACACACATTGTGAGCCGATGATACATTTCTCTGTTTTGCGTCAGAGAAACTTCATTATGACACTCCCCCTTGATGCCTCGACGACAATAAGCATTTACCTTTTACTCTTTTTTGATAAACAGGAAGAGAGAAAAATGGGTACTGTATCATGTCTCGGGGCCACTTTTTATAGGGGGAGGGAGAGTAGTAGAGGGAGTTTCCCAGTAAAGCATGCGGATTGTTTTATATTAAAGGGTTCAAACTAAAGCACGTTGATTGAATCAATGTGAAATAGTGCAGTGACGATGGGGAGGGGGGGGGGGGGGCTGATATTAAACTGGGCAGAACCTCCTATAATCCAGTCTGCCTTTCACTCTCCTCCCTCAGAGGCCATGAAACCATCACTGGTACACATGAATCAAATAGCTAGCAGGCCCCATGATGGATTCCTCTCTCTTCATATTTCTCATCACAGAGAAACATTGTTTGGCATGGGGAGAGCCACTTCAACAAGTTGTCTGCATCAAAGTTGAAATGGTTCCTTGCATCTTAATTGCTGCAGGTGGACATCAGCACCAGTTAGGGATGCTGTGTCAGTAAGAGCTCTTAGCATGAATAAATTGATCCAAGACTCCCCCGCCCCGAGCAATCAAAACTCTCCAGGGGGAAGAATCGTGGAGAAGAATTCAAGTAGCAACCCATGAATGTCACCACAGGCGTACAGGCTGTCACAGCCGGTATTGAACAAATTGTATTTTCTGTAGGCCTATGCATAGTTGGGTTATTATTGTATTTACCGTTCAGCTTGAAAGGCAGCGTCAGTTTTTTTTAAATATGACATTTCAGATTCTGCTCAGAGACTAAACTGGGTTTGATTCAAAGTGTTAATTTTCCTATAAAAAAAGCGTCTCGTCACTCAGATGTGTTTCTGGACAAAACTTTTTCAAGATGCTAAAATCCCCCCCCCCCTCTCTCTCTCTCTCTCTCGCTCTCTCTCCTTTTTAATATCCTTTGTCATAAAGTGGGGCATTTTCATGAGCCTACAGTTCTTCAAATACACATCACAGAGGGCTTTGAAAATCACAGATAATAAAGACTGTGAGCGGACGGGCTATCAAGCCGTTTGAAAGCTGTCCGTCCGTCTAGTTCAAATGAACATACCTCTTCACATGACGTCTGAACTGGGCCCCGGGTTTATGGTTCTAATAATGAACTTAGCCTTAAGATGCTTTTGGGAAACCGGCCATGAACTGTTAAAGAGCAGACGGCTCAGCTCTACAAACGCCGTGGGCTTACACACATACACGCACGCACGCACACACGCACACACACACACACACACACACACACACACACACACACACACACACACAGGGAGAGAGTGCCAGGGCTTGGCCTGAATCACAATTAGCAGTGTTGGCATTAGACGGACAGCCCAGCTCTAAACACAGTGCAGTATAGATGTGATCAGGTATTATGTTGCAACTGGAAGAAACCTCAGAGGCACGAGTTCATTTGCATAAATTAGACCTAATTGGCCAAAGTGCTCAGGTTTGCTGACAGACACAGGATAGGTGTAATTGGAGGAAGTCCAACAGAGTCGCGAGACCCTTTGAGAGCATCATACAAGAGTGTGTGTGTGTGTGCATGAGTGTGTGTTTGTATGAGTGTGGGCGTGCGGGCATGCTCCCTAATCACTCCGGCATTAGATGAGTTTCTGCAGTGCTTCCCTCCAGGTTAGGTGGGATAAATGAACTACAACTGGGAGCTGAGAGTTGAGAGAGAATTGTCTCAGGACTGGATAACAGTGCAACATAACAGTTCCATATCCACAAAACCTCTCTGGGGAAAAGTACTGATCTAGGGTCAGTTTAGCCTTTTTTTAGATCAGAATGAATAATACAGGGGGACTTGATCCTAGATCAGCACTCCTACACTGAGGTGCTTTGTCAATACTCTCCCGCCTCTCCTGCTGCCACAACACCATAGCACCAGCAGCTGGGTGGGATCTGCTACACTTAAAACAAGAACAAACGAACAGGTCCTCTGCAGGGTGTGTTTATGTCTCTCTGAGCACAGCTGCACCGTACACACACGCGCACACACACACACACACACACACACACACACACACACACACACACACACACACACACACACACACACACACACACACACACACGTAACCTTGACTACTGGCACTGACAACACAGAGCTACCCGAGGAATGAGCCCAGGCTCTGGCAGATTGAAATGCTTGCACATTAAGCGCACGCAGCAGGGGCGGACAGGTTCGTGAGTCCGACTAATTTGCTCAATGGATCAGCCGATCGATGATTGGATTTAATTAGGTTTGGTTCTAGGCACGGTTACTAAGTCCTCCTCCCTTCCGCGATCCACGCTCAGAACACTGCAGATCAATCCCAGCAGCCTCTGCTATTCATTAGGGCAGGTCTGTCTGTCTGTCAGTCTCTCTCCCTGCGGGCTGGATGTGGGACCTGGATGTCCACTAGTGTCCACCAATGCATAAATCCACCACAACGGCCCGACCCACTGCTGATGTAATGCGTGACAGGCCGGGGGCATGGATGGATCTGTGATGAGTGTGTTGCCATGCGCCCTGGAAGTCTCTTCTAGTTCTGTACTTCCTGTGTCAGCCCCGCCCCCAGACCTACATCGCCCCGGAAGCCCCTCACCTACCGGAGAAATTCCTGCTCTGGGTGAAACGTGCCTTTCTGCCATTAACCCTGGCCGCTATGCAAATGTCCCCTGCAGGTCTAGACGCGGGGGCCCGAAAGAGCCTCTCACATCTGCAGGTCTAGACACGGGGTCCTGAAAGAGCCTCTCACATCTGCAGGTCTAGATGCAGGGGCCCGAAAGAGCCTCTCACATCTGCAGGTCTAAGCGTGGGGGCCCGAAGAGCCTCTCACATCTGCAGGTCTAAGCGCGGGGGCTCGAAGAGCCTCTCACATCTGCAGGTCTAAGCACGGGGGCCTGAAGAGCCTCTCACATCTGCAGGTCTAGATGCGGGGGCCCGAAGAGCCTCTCACATCTGCAGGTCTAAGCGCGGGGGCTCGAAGAGCCTATCACATCTGCAGGTCTAAGCGCGGGGGCCCGAAGAACCTCTCACATCTGCAGGTCTAAATGCGGGGGCTCGAAAGAGCCTCTCACATCTGCAGGTCTAAGCGTGGGGGCTCGAAGAACCTCTCACATCTGCAGGTCTCATTAACTAGCTAATGTCTCTGAGCCGAGGTGTTCAGAGGGTGCTGATCCTTGTGCTACCTGGTTTCACACACTCACTCACGCCATCTCACTTCTCTCCTGTTATTGATTCTCCCAGATGCCCGCATACAGACCGTGCAGATAGATATACTCTATCTTATACCATCTTCTTTCTCCCTCCTCTCCACCCTAAAACAACTTACGCTGTCCATTCAGACTCAAATGCTTCCAGTGTTTTAAGTATTAGGTATTAGATTGGGTTGGGGGGGGGGGTATACGTGCTCACAGGCAGGCAGGGAGCCAGGGCGCCGCTATCTCCACCAGAGACGACCGCAGAAGGCCCTTCAAGCTAGCAGGAATGTAAACACCTTTGGTCTTGTCTTCGCTGTGGAGATGAGACGAAGGCTGAAAGAGAAATCTGAACTCTATGGGCTTTGTGTTCTTAATGGCTTCTCTTATTTTGTTTTGTTAGGTGTTTTGTTTCAGTCACAAAGGCTGATAGCATCTCTTCTTGGAGGTTATCCAGCAGATGCCTCTTTCACTTTTTTCCCTGTGTGGTGTACTACTGCACCTCTCCTGGAAACTGTTTGTGGTTCCACACGTTCCCTCTCTCTCTCTCTCTCTCTCTCTCTCTCTCTCTCTCTCTCTCTCTCTCTCTCTCCCTCTGGGGAAAGTGCTACTCTGTGGAATGCTGCTCTGTTCTATGGGGTGTAATCCATCATCCTGCAGTGGCAGCCCCAGGTTTATCGCCTGCAGGATTTCTCAGGGTGCTTGAGTCCCCCTGGAAAGTGAACATGACATCAGGCAGCAGAGAGTTTGTAGTGCAGCCGGGGCCTGGGCTGGTTGTGGGTGTGAGCGGTGGCGGGTAGTCAGTGTGTGTGTGGCGATGTGTCAAGACAGACGGGGAGGTGTGTGAAAGAAGGTGTTGAGAGGGGTTTTAGACCCACACAAACACAGGCATCAGAGTGCCTCCCTCCCTGACCTGGCTAAGAGGTGGTGTGCTGTCGCTCCAGGTTGTTGCCTCCGGCGTTAATGCCCCTCCCCCGTCCCCCTGTCTCCCCACTCCGCCCCTCCGTTAAACTGTGTTTGTCCAGAGAGCCCAACGGGGAGGCTTCCCTCTGGCCAGTGGGGCTGGCGCCAGAGAAACAGACTCTCCTGTTCTCTTTATGGCCACGATGCCCCACACAGCCAGCCCACTAGCCGCTGAGCTGACCCCAGACGGAGGTTACCAGCGTGGAACCACATTACTGTCAGGCAGCTCTCCTCGGTGGCCCACCACCACCACCACCACCATTTGCACAAGGCATTATGAGGAGATCTAAAGGCTTCTGGGGCAATAAATCACACAAACAGGAACTGACTAAGCCTAACAGCACCCTCATGCATATACAATATGTGCACCCTTCAGCACCTGATGCTTCACCATGCAAGACCATTTGGAAAACATACATAGCTGCCCTTTGCCATGGAACTAACGGCAGCCGAGCAGAACACTCAAGGCATAACCTCAGAGCTCTGGCAGGGAATGAGTCAAGTTCTACCCATCTATTCAGATGGTACAGCGGCTCTGTTTATTTCGATTTCCCGGCACAAGTGTATGGAGTTATTTAGATTGGCACATCACTTCACAGGTTTTCACCCCAGCATGCATTATTCACATTTGGAGAGAAAACAGGCTAGTTTTCAACCTGTGGATGGGTCTGACAGGACCGTGACGACAGGCTGACAGATGGGGAAGATTGATGGGGTGGCGAGGGGCTGGACAATGGGAGGCGGTTATAGCGTGGTGTAGGGGGTAGAGACGGGGTAGAGAGGGGTTAGAGAGGCTTTTAGCATGGCATGGAGGTGATGAGAGGATCCCCAGTCTGAGCTAACAGGATAATGGATAAAGCCGTAGGGATTTATTTCAGAAGATACTCTTTGAAGAGGAAGTCTTTCTAGAAGTTTTTCGGAAGATGGGCAGGGACTCCGCTGTCCTGACGTAAGGGAGAAGCTCGTTCCACCATTGGGGTGCCAGGACAGAGAGGAGCGTTGACAGCCCCCCCCCCCCTCCCCCCCGTAGGGGTGTAGTTAACAATAAAGGGAATAGGGTGCCATTTGGGACGCGTACAGGGAAGAAGGCTCTGTTTGCCTTTAGTGTGTTGTGCCGCGTAAAATAATCAACCCGCTGTCGGAGGGGAGGCAGGCAGCAATTTGGCCCAGTGCTGGGCTCTTTAGTCAAAGTGACGTGACAGGCAATCAGGAAGTCTGGGATGCTAGAGTTTGACACTCAGAGCATGCCTCAGTTTAACATGCTGTAAATAGTGAAAGGGTCCTGATAAACACTGACTGTAGACCGCCTCACACACACGCACACACACACTTTAATGCGTGTGCCAGACAGAAAGCCCCACACAGCACATAGCGTAGCGGCCGCTGGAGACCCACTGACTCTAATCTAGACCATAATGAGACAGGGCAGAATGGCTCAATTTTCCAATGGCCTGGAAAGCCTCCCTCACAAGGTCTCATTATGGCTGCTAGGGAGTGAGAGCGAGAGAGAGAGAGAGAGAGAGAGAGAGAGAGAGAGAGAGAGAGAGAGAGAGGAGAGAGAGAGAGAGAGAGACAGAGAGAGAGAGACAGAGAGAGAGAGAGAGAGAGAGAGAGAGAGAGAGAGACATAGTGACGGCCTGCCTGTTAGTGTGCTGGTATTTTAATCATATCTTGACATGCATAATTTATTTCTGAATAGAATGTCTTCACAAAAACAGATGCCCTTTTAGGTAATTGCTAGAACTGCGAGTTCTGGGCAGCCATATCAAGACATTGTCCACTTGAGCACGAAACAGACATTGCAGCCTCGGTTCAGTCTGCTGCCATACAATATAATGTGGCTCAAAATAAAGCTCTTTTCATCATGATAACTGCGATGGCAGATGAGCCCTTTGGAAAATGCGGTCACAGTATAACACTTCCACAGAGGTTTTTTACTCGGTCAAATATTTTAATCATTGAAATGTCCAGCAGTGAAGAACACATAACACAGGAAAAGAGAGACATAAAAAATGATGTTTTATGGCTAAATGGCATACAGATGCCAGGAAAAGGTTGAATTTCCCTTGTTAAGTTGAACCAACGAAGCAGCCCCGAGCCAATACAGGCAATCTATAGGAGAGCATTGATTAATTCTACATTAAGTAGATAATCTGTTGGTTTGGCTAAGTCAGCAGCCTCCATGTCATTTCAAGGAGTAGCATAGTCTAAGCGGGGGGGAGGGGGGGGTTCTACTAAGCTAACATATGGAATTGCTTTAAGATGGTCATACTAAGGATCATTTTGCTATTTGATTTAGAATTTTAGGACCCCTTTAGGTATAAAAAAATGAAACATTACATTTGGCCTTACTGCTATTAGCCCATAGAAACGCATTGAATAACATGTTCACACATTGAATAACAGATCATCAAAAAATAAATCAAAAGGAAGTTTGTTTTAAAGTGTCTGTCCTATATCTGAGAGATATTGTCACGCCCTGACCGGGTGAACTCGGGTGTTTTGGGTCAGGGTGGTTTATGTTGGGTGGTTTTCCTGTGTTTGTTTTCTGTTTTGCGTTGGAGCCTTGTGTTGGCTCTATTGGGGAGTATTTCTATGTTGGTTTCTGTCTTCCCAATCAGAGACAGCTGTCGCTAGTTGTCTCTGATTGGGATCTCATTTAAGTTCATTTTCCCCCACGCTGTTCGTGGGGAATTGTATTTTGCACTGTGTTTCGTTTCTCCTGTGAAACTGTCACCTTTGCGTGTTTATTTTGTTTTGTCGTTTCCATCAATAATAAATATGATGTGGAACAGTCAACCTGCTGCGTATTGGTCTACCTTTTCTGATGACGATTTCGTTATATCGTCAGAAGACGAAGACGACAACCGTGACAGAATTCCCCACCGAACCAGGACCAAGCAGCGGGAGGAAAAGGAGCGCGAGAGATGGGCTCGCGAGGGAAAGGAGTTCTGGACCTGGGAGGAGATCATGTCGGGGAAAGGACCCTGGCGGACGGACTCCCAGGTCGAGGAGGAAAAGCCAGCCGGTAGACGGAGTCGCAGGCGGCGGTCGAGGAGGCCCGGAAAACAGCCCCAAGAAAATTTTGGGGGGGGGCTAATGGGGTGGTCCGGTAGGGCAGAGGAAGAGCCCAGACCACTGCTCTCGTGTGGGATGACGGCGGAGGAAGAGACGAGGATGAGGCAGTTGATTGAGGACCTGCAGAGGGAAGATCTGGAGGAGGAGCCCTGGTATGCGGAGTTGCGCGCTGTGTCGCCAGTGCGCCCGCACAGCCCGGTACGTCCGGTGGACATGCCCAGCACATGCCGTGCTAGGATGGGCATCCAGCCAGGACGAGTGGCTAAACCGGCTCCACGCTTCAGGGCACCAGTACGTGTTCACAGTCCTGTCTGGCCCGTCCCTGCTCCCCGCACCAGGTTAGTGGTGCGTGTCCCCAGTCCTGTCCGGCCCGTTCCTGCTCCCCGCACCAGGTTAGTGGTGCGTGTCCCCAGTCCTGTCCGGCCCGTCCCTGCTCCCCGCACCAGGTTAGTGGTGCGTGTCCCCAGTCCTGTCTGGCCCGTCCCTGCTCCCCGCACCAGGTTAGTGGTGCGTGTCCCCAGTCCTGTCCGGCCCGTCCCTGCTCCCCGCACCAAGTCAGTGGTGCGTGTCCCCAGTCCTGTCCGGCCCGTCCCTGCTCCCCGCACCAAGTCAGTGGTGCGTGTCCCCAGTCCTGTCCGGCCCGTCCCTGCTCCCCGCACCAGGTTAGTGGTGCGTGTCCCCAGTCCTGTCCGGCCCGTCCCTGCTCCCCGCACCAGGTTAGTGGTGCGTGTCCCCAGTCCTGTCCGGCCCGTTCCTGCTCCCCGCACCAGGTTAGTGGTGCGTGTCCCCAGTCCTGTCCGGCCCGTTCCTGCTCCCCGCACCAGGTTAGTGGTGCGTGTCCCCAGTCCTGTCCGGCCCGTCCCTGCTGCCCGCACCAAACCAGTGGTGCGTGTTCCCAGTCCGGCACGGCCCGGGTCCGGTCCACCGGTGCCCAATCCTGTTCCGGGCGACGGCTCCGCTCCAGAGCCTGGGCATGCCGCTCCACAGTGGTCCAGTCCGGGCCAGAGGGGTAGGGCTAAGGTGGAGGCGGGGGGAGAACACGCCCGGGGCCAGAGCCTCCACCGAGGGTGAGGCGCCCACCCGGATTCCCCCCCCTAATAGACTTAAGTTTGGTGCGCCGGGAGTACGCACCGTTGAGGGGGGGGTACTGTCACGCCCTGACCGGGTGAACTCGGGTGTTTTGGGTCAGGGTGGTTTATGTTGGGTGGTTTTCCTGTGTTTGTTTTCTGTTTTGCGTTGGAGCCTTGTGTTGGCTCTATTGGGGAGTATTTCTATGTTGGTTTCTGTCTTCCCAATCAGAGACAGCTGTCGCTAGTTGTCTCTGATTGGGATCTCATTTAAGTTCATTTTCCCCCACGCTGTTCGTGGGGAATTGTATTTTGCACTGTGTTTCGTTTCTCCTGTGAAACTGTCACCTTTGCGTGTTTATTTTGTTTTGTCGTTTCCATCAATAATAAATATGATGTGGAACAGTCAACCTGCTGCGTATTGGTCTACCTTTTCTGATGACGATTTCGTTATATCGTCAGAAGACGAAGACGACAACCGTGACAGATATAAGAAAGATCAGGAATTATTATGATAATGTATTTTTTTGTGTGTGGGACACAGCCAGTGAAATATCAGGGCGGCAAATTCAAAAACAACAAAATGTCATAATTCAACTTTCTCAAACATACAACTATTTTACACCATTTAAAGATACACTTCTCCTTGATGTAACCACATTGTCCGATTTCAAAAAGGCTTTACAGCAAAAGCAAAACATTAGATTATGTTAGGAGAGTACATAGACAAAAATAATCACACAGCCATTTTCCAAGCAAGGACATGTGTCAATAAAACCCAAAACACAGCTAAATGAAGCGCTAACCTTTGACGATCTTCATCAGATGACACTCCTAGGACATTATGTTACACAATACATGTATGTTTTGTTCGATAAAGTTCATATTTATATCCAAAAACAGCATTTTACATTGGCGCGTGATGTTCTGCAAATGTATTCCCACCAAAACTACCGGTGAATGCGCACATCAATTTACAAAAATACTCATCATAAATGTTGACAAAATATATAACAATTATTTAAAGAATTATAGATAGACTACTCCTGGATGCAACCGCTGTGTCAGATTTTAAAATAGCTTTACGGCGAAAGCACATCTTTCAATATTCTGAGTACATAGCTCAGCCATCACAGCGAGGTATACAGACACCCGCCAAGTTCGGCAACCTAAACTCAGAATTAGTATTAGAAATATTGTCTTACCTTTGCTGATCTTCGTCAGAATGCACTCCCAGGACTGCTACTTCCACAAGAAATGTTGTTTTTGTTCGAATACTCCATATTCATGTCCAAATACCTCCGTTTTGTTCGTGCGTTTAGGTCACTATGCAAAGGCATACCGCTCGAGCGCGGTACCAGAGACGAAAAGTCAAAATATTCATTCAAGAAGAAAAAGAAGGAACGGCGCGCACGTGTGACTGCGCATATCCAATCCCTTTGTTGCCAGGCAGTCCACTCAGTAACTGAGCTCCTATTATCTACCCAGTGACAGGAGAATGCTCAAACCACTTTCTGAAAGCTGTTGACAGCCAATGGAAGCCTTAGGAAGTGCAACGTCACCCCACAGACACTGTAGTTTCGATAGAGAATCAAAAGAAGAACTACAATTCTCAGACGTTCCACTTCCTGCTTGGATTGTCCTCAGGTTTTTGCCTGCCATATGAGTTCTGTTATACTCACAGACACCATTCAAACAGTTTTTGAAACTTCAGAGTGTTTTCTATCCAAATATACTAATAATATGCATATTCTAGTTTCTGGGCCAGAGTAATAACCTGTTTAAATTGGGTACGTTTTTCATCCGGCCGTGAAAATACTGCCCCCTACACCCAACCAACAGGTTAACAAAAAATTTTGGGGGCACTAAACTACTTCCATATATACTTCCATTCATTTTTTTAACTGGTACTAGGCTACATTCAGATGAGTCTTGTGAGGCTTGTGGATGTCCTAGAGCAAAACAACCAACATGTTCATGAGAGTCTCATCTTTCCGTAGAGGTGTCATATTAGTGTGCTGCCCAAACAGTTCAGACACTACAGATGTTTTCGTGAGAAGACAGATTTTCGAGATGTCTCACGGTCTGACAAACTCGGCTATGGCTCGGCCACCTTCCACCGCAGATTCCGGAAGGCTGCCATTGGTGCAAGCGGTGAATTGAGACGCAGCCAATGCACACAAAAAAAGATAACTCTAGCTTAAACAGACAGATTTTGACGGAGATGTTTTTATTATGCTAATTCGGTTTTAAGCGGGGGCTCGGACATCGACTCTAGGAGGATTATAACTAGCCATTCTCTCCCTGTGAAAGAAGCCTACATTGAACTACTATAGGTGTTACAAAGCTGGAAACGCAGTAACGCTCGCTCCATCCGGAGTGATTGGTCAAATGTGTATTGCGTGGCACTTTTATTTTAGGGTCAGTGTGCTGTCACTCTTTCTGCTGTGCCGCCCCCCCCCCCCCCCCCTTGCAGTGTGGAGTGCAGGATGTTAGTTGTCTTGGCAGAGGACGCACTGTACCCATGTGTTTTACAGCTCAGCCACACTGTGATTTCAGGGAAGATAACATTTATTGTGCAGACAGCGTCACCCCCCTCCCCCCTCCCCCCCCGCCCCAGTCCCCCAAGTCCCCACTCAAAGGGCTTTGATTCTTCAAGGGAAAACCAATTGAATAATACCCAGTTGAGATAAAACAGAAACTGAGATATGACAGCTTAGCCTATCTTATCTGTCTAGAACACCTTTCGTTCTCCTGCCAAGGAGAACTACATTCGAGGATTCTATTCTCTTCTCTCGCTGACTGTTTAACATGTTGATAATAGAGCAATGCCTCTATACAATAAGGATTATTGTATCGTTGGAAGACAGACATTATTCTCTACACTGAACTATGGCATTGTAGCCCACTCATGGAATTCAATAATGGTTATGGAAGGCGTTGTACTGTATCAAGTGATTTATTGTTCTGTTGATTGTTTGGCTCGAAAAAAAAATGAACTATTTCTCCCCGGCTGTAGAACGTTCAGTTTTATAAATGAAATCAGATCTTGACACCCTCGAGGAAACTGGAGAACAAACAACAAAGCATGACCAATGTCATTGCAATAGGCATTCAGTCAGGATGGGCTCTGAGCATTTCTGGATGGACTCCCACAGAGATATGGAGGATGTGAGCTGGAGAAAGAGGACCAGAGGATTCTTGGCCTGGAGTGCGGTTTAGGAGTGAAAGGAGAAATCGGGAGACAGTTTGAAGTCTTTCCTAAGGGCCCCGAGGAGCCTTGAGGGCCAGGGGCCAATCTAAGGCCACAGGAGGAAAGGATCCACCTCCTAAACACCGAGCAGATGCAGAAAGATCAACGCCAAAGTGTCCAAAATGCAAACATATGATGAGGAAGAGGAAGAAGATCCCAATGGGAGGATACTGTAGCTTTCATTATCAGGCATTACCCGTTGGAAGCCAGGGAGAAATAATGTGTTGTCTGAGGAAGCTTTCTCTGAGATGATTGCAGTGTCTGGAGAGGAAAGCCAATAGGATAATGAAAAGGTTGATCAGGTCTTTGGGGTCTTCTATCAGCAACAGGGTCTTACAGTATGAGACACATCTGGTTGAGATGATTGCACTGTATGCATAGTGGGCTCCCTGGTAGCACTGAGGGATCACTGAGGAGCCCTGGATCGTGATAAAGTCAGACAGTAAGTGCATCAGACTAAACGCTCTTCGGGGGCCATTATCAGAGTGCTTCCCTCAAATAGCAATCGTTAAAGGATTACAAGTGTCAGAAGCGTTTGTGCCAGTGGAACCTCACTCCTCCAAGTGGCCTCCGAACTCCACATCTTGCAGCGATCTGGGGCGTTTTAAAACTGCCGAGAGGTGGCCCCAGCCTCGGCAGCTCCAGTTATCATGTTTGCCCTTGTACATCACCCACAGATGTCAGGAACCCCAAAATATGAACACTTTACCGGCACCTATTGTTCCAGAAAGAGCAGTTCTACTCTACCAGATCAGTAGCACATGGCAGGGAGAACTACTGTACTATTGCTTCGTTATACGAGCCGCTGGAGTCCACCCACACACAGCAAACGAGCTAATGTGTCTTTCCTCATTCTTACAGTACCTCACAGGTTTTACACAGGATTGGCCTGTAATTGCCCATAAAGACATCCTCCATTCTACTAGGGAAAAACAAGAGTCATTTTATTTATATTATTATGGAAGATTTCTGCTCATGATTTGAATGTTAACAATGGATGTTTGGACAGAGCAAGATATCACCATTTTCTCCTGGCTCGAGAAAACTATATTTTTACAAAACATCAGGACAAGCTTTAATGGAACTGAAGTCTTACGGCCATTCTCGTAGGTTCCACTGTCACATTTGAAGGTAGTGCCAAGGCAGTCTGTGTTGCCTTGTAGAGGCCTACCAAGACCATTTAAGGAGCTCAATTACTACAAGGTTGTTGTTGTTTTACTCCTTTGGCAGCTTCACAAAATCCCACACACGTTCATTGGCGTTAGCCCTCCCTCAGAAGCAAAGAATCACGAATAGAAGGCAAAGAGCAGGGCAGGCAAGTTCATTTTACCACGATTTGTCAAATTTCTACCCTCATTAATCTTTCTGAATACTGAAAATTACTGGTTTGCCCCATAAAAAGCAACCATATCTGTGCATATACTCTATAAAAAAGAGTAACATATATTTGTTCATTTATTTATAAGCATCAGCTGCTTCAGATATACTAAATTAAATGCCCAAAGTATGGAGTGTTTGAAACTCGAAACAGACCATTCTTTGAGAGGTTTGGCCCTAAAGGAAGGATAGAGGATCATAAGGAGGAGATTTCAAGGTTTGCAGTGTCTGTTTCAAATCTGCTGCTTCAGTTAACTTGCTGTTAAGTGTTTTCAACAAATTAAGTGGTACTGTGGGAGATGGAGAACACAGGAAGGACAAACTGGGCAGCAAAAGAATCAGTCAGTAAACTGAACTCTTAGATTATTCCCCTGACATGTCTTTTTTTGGAATGATGTGCCAGTGTAATTAATAGGAATCTTGACATGTAAAGGTCTTTTGCATGAATGATTGTGTAGAAAGATGCTAAAACTGCTAATTGTTTTCACTAAGACTTAGTGAGATTTAAAATGAACGTCCAATGCTTTCTCGAAGAAGTGCAGAGTCATTCTGTCTTCTAATTTAGGACATTTATTGGGAAAAGACAGTAATTACTACTATGTAATTTGTTTCTCATGTTCTGAGTGTCTTTAGGTGCGTTTTGGCAAACTACAAGCAGGCTGTCATGTGCCTTTTACTGAGGAGTGGCTTCCGTATGGCCACTCTACCATAAAGGCCTGATTGGTGGAGTACTGCAGAGATGGTTGTCCTTCTGGAAGGTTCTCCCATCTCCACAGAGGAACTCTGGAGCTTTGTCAGAGTGACCATCGGGTTCTTGGTCACCTCTCTGACCAAGACCCTTCTCCCCCTATCAATCAGTTTGGCCCGGCGGCCAGCTCTAGGAAGAGTTGGTTGCAAACTTCTTTCATTTAAGAATGATAGAGGCCACTGTGTTCTTGGGGACCTTCAATGCTGCAGACATTTTTTTGGTACCCTTCCCCAGATCTGTGCCTCGACACAATCCTGTCTCGGAGCTCTACAGACAATTCCTTCGACCTCATGGCTTGGTTTTTGACATGCACTGTCAACTGTGAGACCGTATATAAACAGGTGTGTGCTTTTCCAAATCATGTCCAATCAATTGAATTTACCACAGGTGGACTCCAATCAAGTTGTAGAAACATCTCAAGGATGATCAATGGAAACAGGATGCACCTGAGCTCAATTTCAAGTCTCATAGCAAAGGGTCTGAACACTTATGTAAATAAGATATTTCTGTTTTCCATTTTTTAATACATTTGCAAGAATTTCAAAAAAACAGTTTTCACTTTGTCATTATGGGGTATTGTGTGTAGATTGATGAGGAAACTTTTTTAATCAGTTTTAGAATAAGGCTGTAATGTAACAACATTTGGAACAAGTCAAGGGGTCTGAACACTTTCCCGAATGCCCTGTATGCAGAGCTCAAAACTGACTTACAATAGTATCCTGTCAAATTGGAAGCAGTAGCTCTTTCATGGCGGGGATGTTCCTAGCATGTAAACGGTTTGGTGAAATGCTCTTGGCTGAATTTGATGTGAGCTTGCAGGGCTGTGGTTGAGGAACCAGCAGGGGAGAGAGGGAGAGAAAACAACCTCTTTCTTCTTTTGTCAGAGGAGGACAAGGGGTTCCTCTCCAGCTCCTCGCTGTCTGTCATCTCTCCCTAACTGCGAACATAGCTTTGTTTTCCCACACAGCGGCTCCAGGAGGCCATTCTGGCACCCTAATCTCCATGTAGTGGACTCCTATACTCAACTATACTCTATGGGTCGTGGTCAAAAGTAGTACACAATATAACGAATAGGATGCCATTTTGGAGGCAGCCTCTGTCAGAGTACTGTACCCTCACTTTCCCAGCTCTGCCATGCCCTCTGCCTCTCTCTGTTTCTGTGTGGGAGCTATAGGCCCTGCCTGCATGAGGATGAGGAGCCGTGCCTTGGAGGGTAGATTTGTTTTGGCCAAAATGTAAATTAAATGTGTTTTAATGACTTTGTTAGCAAAACTCAGCAAAGCCATCTGGCCTCGTAGCGCCTGGTACCGCAGGGCCCTGGAGCCACTACAGACGATCCTAGTCTCTCACCCCTGTTAGCAGTCTATTCAGGAACCAGGGATGTGTGTGCTGAAAATATATGCCAAATTCTGTCACTTCAGACAATACACTTCATTTACTAGGATGGGCATGCGCGTTAAATGTGCGGTGGAAGTCTACTAATTGGCTTGGACTGGGCTGAGACTGAGGCTAGTAAAAAAAAAATGGTTTGCGCATCATTAAAGTTATCAAAACTGCAAATCATATTGTGTAAACGGATGGACAGTATTTGCCAGTTTTCGCACTGCTCGAAGACTAACCTACTCTGACTTCATATAAAGAGGATAGCCAAGTGCTCTGCTGTTTTAACTATGGTGGCTGGGGAGCTCATTCCACCATTCAAAGGCAGGATGGGAAAGAGGCATGGCTGGAATGGGGGATTCCCCCCAGACCCCACCGTCCGCCCCCCCACAGGGTGACCAGAGTTTGCAAGGCATGAATGGCCTGATGTTGTGAGAGTTTGGTCTGATGATGATTGCATGCAGGTTGAAGGAGTAGTTACAGTGTTTTGGGGGGGGGGGGGGTCTCTGGGGAGGTTTAGAACCTGTTTTCTCTCTAAACCACCAGAGAGAGGCACTTACTGTATTTTACTGCCGTGCCTGGCTCCACCTGATCTGCCCCTGTGCTGGCATACAGATGGCAGCCAGGCGGCCATGTTGGGTGCTGCTGTAGTGTTCTAAGCAGGGGAATCCCCAGGGTGAGAGGAGCAGAAGCACAGTTACAGAATATTCCTGTGGCTGCGGTGGATGGACACGCTAGTGCTAATGTCAGTCTGTGTGTGGAGCAGAACAGACCCCCCCACCACCACCACGTGGGTGGGAAGATGCAGTCAGAGCAGCAGGGTGTTAGTGGCTGCTATCCTGATCACCCGATAACCTTGACTTTCATCCACCGCCAGCAGCAAGGCTTGCAAAACACTCAGCTCATCAGCTCAGCACAGGCTACAGGCCCAGCCAGGTAGAGAACGAACGCTGTGGAGTGTTCCAAACCCTAACCCAACCAATCCTGTTGGGAGGCGGGAATAGAAATTACCAATCAGGGGGCTCCAGCCCCGTACAGCCTACCTCTCTGAATCATTCTCTTCTGGATGCAGCAGGCCCTACAGTGTATTTCCCCACTTCTGGATTGTGTTCTTATGTTTAGTGTGTTTAGAGCTTCTCCAACATCTCTCTCGTGATATATACATACTGCAGGAAGGTAGGAGAGGAGAACATTCCCCTTAGCAGACTGACAGAGCCCACCGAGCCCATTTCCCATAGCAGCGTAATCACTGCCCCTCAGTTGTACTCTATAAAAGCCAGACCTTGGAGGCATGATTAACTTAATTCCAATATTTGCTCGACTCGCCCGTGAGAAAGCTTATATAAAACTTCACCCCGTACCCCCCCCACCCCCCGCCCCCCGTCCCCAGTTACACCCACAGCGTGACCAGATGTCCTTCTGTAAAGAAAATAATAATAATAGTAGTGAAAAGACAAAAACACTCCTAGCTGGAACACGACTAGTTTCATTCATTGGCCCGTTAATATATATGTGAACGGGACACTTGTGCTAACATTCCTGCTTGGTCCCCAACTCCCCAGCCTCTACCTTACCCCTGTACCTCGCTGCCCCCGGAAAAGGCAGAAATATGTGTCTGCTAATAGTGTAAGGAAGGTGGAAATGTGGCCTAAGGGTCCCGAGCCAGCGTGAACCTGTGGATTTATGATGCAGCACGTAAAACACTCCGCAATGCCACGCCGCAGCTGAACTCAATTTCAGGCCAGGGCTCGGGTGTTAACAAGGGTGGACAACCCATTTAGCATTGGCGTTACCACCCCTCTCTATCTGCCTGGTGGCTGTTGTTTTTATTGTCATTTTCATGGCCGCTTCCAGAGAGACATTGAGCCTCATCTATCCCACACAACCGTAACGTTACGTTGCACCTGAGCTGAGATGTTCCTCTCATATAAATATTTTATCAAGGGCATAAAAGGGGGAGGCCATTGATTCATTCCCCTCCAAGCGTTCCCCTCGCTTCCCCGCAGCAGCCCCTGGATAAGATCCCAGAGGGACCATTTCTCTACCTTGGGAAAGGATGCCAATGTTTATTTAAATATGGCCTCATCCGAGAGCCCTTATAAATCAACCTGCCCCATGATGTCATAATCAATGAGATCATCTTGCCAATGCTAGAGGTCATCTGTAGCCTGCACCTTCTCTGGTTTGGTCTGGAACATTCCTTTATATATAGGAGAAGGGGAACATGGACGGTTGGTTTGGACTGCAGGGACACATTAACCGCCACCTTTCTCCCTGAACTCGCATGAACAGAAACATAGAAGCACATACACATGCAGCGAAACTAAGCTGGCTCCATGCTGTGAAATGGGACCCTGACTTTTGAACGGCGCTGTACTCCATCATGAGGGTCATTTAACCCTCCCTACCTCCCTCCCTCCCTCCTTACAGCATTTGTGCTGCTTAGCCTCTAAGCCTTCAGCCTCCCTCCTCTGCTTTGTGTTAACCTATACAGTATGTTCCCCTCCGATGCCACCTCACCACTCTGTCTGCCTGCAGTGGCCTTGGGAGTGAACTGAAAGGGTGCAACCCGCCAAGACGTAACACAGAATGCCTTTTGACCACATCATTAGTTTATTGGGTAACAACTTACCATTTAGTTGTGATTTATGACCCAAGAGGCCTTAATCAGGCATAAATAACCTATGACAGAGAGCTACTTATTTCCTTCCAAGTGAAAAGCCCTCCATTTCATTCCCATCAGAGGGACATTAATGGATGGCTTCCCTAGGCCTCCCAGTAAGATATAAGTGCAGTACCTCCAAACAAAATAACACACACACACACACAACACACACACACACACACACACACACACACACACACACCACACACACACACACACACACACACACACACACACACACACACACACACACACACTGCCCCTAACACGTCTGTCTGACGCCACCAGAGAAATAAGTATAACACAAGCTGTATATTTGATCAATGCCTAAATGCCCCGGGCGCCGCATGTATATTCTCCACTTTTATACGTTTAGCCGTCGGAGGGACAGTATGTAGAGTGTAAACTTTCTCCGCGTTCAATTTTCTTGGCCTCTTCAAGTGATAGAAATGGCAGAGTTATTGTTGGAATGTGTTGAGTTGGAAAGTGATACCCCTGGGCCCTGAGTGACACTTTCAAAACAAACATGACAGTGAGAAGGGCGTTACTGCTCCCACAGTGTATCTACACAACCCTAGATCGAGGAAAAAAGGGAAGAAAAGCATCAAGATGGCCGAGCCGAGTGAGCCGCGCAGGAAATGTTGGGTTTGTGCAGAACGTGTTTTGTTCAAATGAGAGGAAGTGAGATGGATGCAGTGGTGAGGCGTGACAGAGTAACTCTGCCACTGCGAGCCAAGGGAAGAGAGTAGGTCATGTTAAGTGGCCAGTGGTAATGGCAGAATAGTCAGAAGTGTGTTAGCTGAGTGCAGCGGTCAGCCGTGAGGACCCCTGGCCTGGTGCCCCAGTCAGATGAGATGTGAAGGAGTTGATGGTGATTATACTCAGCAGTCTAAACACAGACCGCCCCGGCAGGCAGGGAGGAACTGGGCCCATAATGCCCCGTGACTAGGTGTGGATTGCAATTGGATTTCCTCTCCCCTAGGACTGGTATCTTGGCTCGGTGAGGGAGGGGTGATTGGATGTGTGTGTGTTTGTGGAAGGGGGGATAGGGTTGTTGTTAGTATGTTTACACACCACCCCATTTCCTACAGGAAACTGCCGCCCGGGCCCGCCCGTACCACACGTGCCACGTCCACTGATTCGATTAAGGAAGGGTATTCCAATAAATTCAATTTCACTCTCGATTCCAGGAAGCTTTATCCGTACACAGGGGAACCGGGCAACTTGATGGCCAAAGTTAATGTTTGAGGAGTTCACTGTGATGGAACAAGGCACAGTGTACGTAGCGTGTTGCCTTGACATTCTCTTTTGGTGTCAATGGTCAAGATGCATGCGCCAGCCACACAGATCTGCATTCATCTCTGCATTCATCTCCCTGTGAGATAGCCATCTCCATTGAGCTGTGTTTCGGTTATGAGCAGTGTTTACCTTACATTTACATTTTAGTCATTTAGCAGACGCTCTTATCCAGAGCAACTTACAGTAGTGAGTGCATACGTTTCATTTCTTGCATTTTTTTATTTTTTATTTTTTGTACTGGCCCCCCATGGGAATTGAACCCACAACCCTGGCATTGCACACACCATGCTGGTGTTCCAAACAACCAACTGAGCCACAGTGGAACACTGTGTCCTAGTGTTACATGGCTTGCCCCCACGCACCAGATATCATGGAGGCAATCTCGTCAGGGATTTTAATTTCAGGCCCGGTGATATTCAGTGTTACCTTCCCTGCTGATATCTTATTTCCAATGGCCGCTGCCTCGTTCTTTTATCTCTACATGGAGTAAGTAAGAGGACTGTTCCAGCCAGAGACCCACTCCACCTCTCCTCTTCTCCTCCCTGCTGGGATCCTATTAGCTGCCCACCTGCCCGCCCTGCCCACCCCACCGCCAGAAGCACACAGGTGTGGAGACGAGAGACTGCGTCCCGAATGTCACCCCTTTCCTTACATTGTGCACTACTTTTGACCATAGCCCTATGGGACCTGGTCAAAGGTAGTGCACTGCATAGTGAATAGGGTGCCATTTGGGACGTGTACAGTGACTCAACTGTTTCCACTGAGCCCTGGGGGTACAGAGGAGAGGCCAGCCCATCTGTCGGTCTGTCTGTCTGTCTGTCTGTCTGTCTGTCTGTCTGTCTGTCTGTCTGTCTGTCTGTCTGTCTGTCTGTCTGTCTGTCTGTCTGTCTGTCTGTCTGTCTGTCTGTCTATCTTTCTGTCTGTCTGTCCGTCCGTCTCTACATCTGTGCTCCCAGGGTGGGTTCATGAGTGCCCTCTCCTCTGTCCTTCATCCCAGCCAGCCCTACTGACAGGGCAGACAACATACTGTACTGTAGTACTACTACGAGAACCTGAGAGACTCCTGGCTCTAGCCTCAAAACCCCACTGCCAATGCACCAACTTCAGCCAAACGGTTCTGAGTTTGCAATAGTACAGTACAAACTCCTACAAGGCTACACCTCTTTCTCCCGACCGCTTAGTAAGGACGTGTCCTGATGTCCCTCTGGGACTATTTTTAACCTATTTTTACCGTCACTAGTCATTTAAAGCTTGGCTGGTGCAGCCGACCTTGCTTGCCTTGGGTTTGGCTTAGCGTCTGTGGTTGTGAGAGCTGTTCCAGAACAGTCAACCAGTCAGTCAGCCGGTCAGTCAGTCAGGGCTCTCAGTATATCTACAGATACTTGCGAGGGCGTCATAATTGCCACCCTTCTCCGAGGCCCACTGCTGTGTTAATGTGCTCACATCTAAACATGTGGAGAAATATTATGCCTCCCAAGGCACAGGGCCTAGAATGTAGCCTAACTCTACCTCCCTCCTGAATAAATACTTTACTCTGCCATCCATCCCATAAACAGATTAATTTATTGATTGTGTGGCTGGGGCGGGAGGACAGAGAGAGCGGGAGAGAAGCCATGGAGCTCCATCTTGTGGATGAACTGGCCTGTACAGGCTGCGTCAGTGGCTTCTGTCCTCTCTCTCTCTCTCTCTCTCTCTCTCTCTCTCTCTCTCTCTCTCTCTTTCTCTTTCTTTCTTTCTTTCTTTCTTTCTTTCTTTCTCTGTCTCGTTCGTTGGCTGGCTGGGTGCCTGTGTTAATGTGACACTAGACTGGTGCTGCGGAGTATCATCTTACTGTAACCCAATAGTCCGAACAATTAGCCAACGTTTCTTTGTCTAGCTTGTATCTAATCACAATGTTCTAAATTGCACTTTGTGGAGTACTATCGCACAACTCGATGGGGAAATATCTTTCTAACTAGTCATGATGAATTAGAGTGATGTCTAAAGACGTTTTTATTTTGGTGTGCGGTGTGCGGTGGTGGTTGAAAGACGTGAGGTAAAACTTGGAGAGCGAAATTAGCAGGAAAGCCTTGTAAAACGTATTGTTGTTCTTCTCTTTCATATTAACAGGTTTTGGGCAGTTATCCACGAATGGGAGCCGTCAGCTGTTTGCGTTTCTGTACAATGGCAGTAGTGCATATTGTGGTTGTGGGGAAGAGGGGAAAGGAACAGGGGCTTACGGTTTAGCATTTTGGGGTTGTATGGCCCCCCTACCATGTGATAACAGAGTTGTGTACTGATTGGGGCCCCTGGGGGCCTGGCCCCATGCTCTCTCAGTCTCTCGATCTCTCTCTCTCCAGGTTGTTGTAGCATTTCTACTTTCCTTTCACGTTCTCTGGTTGCAATTAACGTCTTACTTTTTAGTCATTTAGCAGACGCTCTTATCCAGAGCGGCTTACAGTAGTGAGCGCGTACATTTTCATTGGTTCTCAGGTTATGTTACATGTTAATGACCAGGCTGGTGGAATGGTGTTGACCCTGCTAGAATCACATGAAGGATAATTATTAAGGTGCAAGGGGAGAAACAACACAGCCTTCCTGCAGGAAACTTAACTTCTCACTGGACCTCTACTGCTGTCCTCACCTTCCTCTATGACCTTTCTAGAGATCCCCGACTCCCTCCTTTCTACCTACTCAACCCCCTCGTTCCTCTTTTTATTTCAGAATTTTTTTTCTCTCTTTTTCTCTCTTTCTCTCACTATCTGTCTTTCGGTCTCTCTCTCCTCGCACCGCCTCGCTATCTATCTACCTTCCTCCCTCTCTCTCCCCCTCTTTCTCTCCATATCTCTGTTATTAGATTTAGGTCTAATGCTCCTGGGCACTGTGGTCTTAGCAGCTCTAATTTCTACTAAATCATCTCTCCTCCGCACCATATGCTCTCCCAGAGAACCACCATGAATCAGAAAAGCCAGTGATTTGTGATATTACATGATGGGATATGAAGAGAATTCACTCTTGTCCATGTTGATTTTTGTCCCTGGTTGAATGAGTGATTTTCACATTCTAATGTTCTCTCTACATACACTCTTTAGCGCCGTGGTACAATAGCATGAATATGGTTTTTAAACGGTCTGGGTAGAATTAAATAAATGTTGTTTGATGGACAGTTGAGCAATGGGACGTGAATGAATGAATCACATCTATTGTGTGGTTTTCTTCATTTGTGATCATCAAATATACATTCGGTGTATACAGCATCTTTCCATGACACAGACTGACCAGGTGAATCCAGGTGAAAGCTATGATCCCTTATTGATGTCACCTGTTAAATCCACTTCAGTCAGTGTAGATGAAAGGAAGGAGACAGGTTACATATTTTTTAAGCCCCGAGACAATTGAGACATGGATTGTGTATCTGGGCCATTCAGCTGGTGATTGGGCAAGACAAAATATTGAAGTGCCTTTGAATGGGGTATGGCAGTAGGTGCCAGGCGCACCGGTTTGTGTCAAGAACTGCAACGCTGCTGGGATTTTCACGTTCAACACTTTCCCGTGTGTGTCAAGAGTGGTCCACCACCCAAAGGACATCCAGCCAACTTGACACAACTGTGGGAAGCATTGGAGTCAAGCGCGGGCCAACATCCCTGTGGAACGCTTTCGAACGCTCTGTAGAGTCCACGCCCCGAGGAATTGAGGCTGTTCTGAGGGCAAACAGGAGGAGTGCAACTCAATATTAGGAAGGTGTTCCTAATGTTTTGTCCACTCAGCGTAGATGAATGATGTATTATTTGATTTCTTCCCGTTAAAACAATAACGCTGATCAGCCGTTTTGATTACAGCTATTAAAGCGTCCCGCATTAATCCAAACTGTATGTGTACTTATTAGTTGTAAACTAGAATCTTGAGTGAGTTCTATGAATTCATGAATTCTAAATGAGAGAGACCACAAAACGGGGATTTTCTGTGCTGTTTAACTGCACTGTGTTTCTGGATCCAAACACCTCCAATTTGGCCTGAACAGCTAACCGGTGGCGGAGTAGTTAATTGGCTGAGTGCATACAGGCCACTACTTTTAACCAGAGTAGTGCACAATGTAGGGAATAGAGTGCCACTTGGGACTCCGCCTCAGTGTGAGTCAGGAAGGCCAGAGAGGGCTGCCTGGACCAGCCTGGATTCTTATCCAGTTGCCTTGACATTGGCCACTCACTGCAGCTAACGGGATTATGGTAATTATAAAGAGATTAGGGGGTTTTAGATGATGAGAAACAACCAAACAGCACTCCCTCCCTCTATCCATCCCTCCCTCCATCCACCTGTCTTCAACAAGGAACAGGATGTATTATAAGGAACGAAATATGGTCAGATATGTTCATAAATGACAGTAAGGGTGAAACGGAGCTTCTTTGAGACATTTAGTATTGGACTACACTAATTGGGATCATTGAACGATTCAGAATCGTCTCTTGGTTCTCCAACAACACACTGTGTATCACTTATAGAGATGCCCTGCAATGATGAAAACACCCTTCAAAGGCTGTTAGTGTCTTTGAATCATGCCCGGCAATGGTTTCACAGGCAGGACCGCGGGAGTTGCTGAGGCATTGAGACGGTGATGGTGGCTATAGGTTTTGATGCGGGCGTGTGGTCACAGTAGACAGATTGTGTCTACAGCGCGTTGGACTCAGAAAAGAACCTAATGAAATGGAATTCAAGTAATTGAACCAACATCGGTCAGTTAGTTGTTTAATAACCCCCCCCCCCCATCCCCGAAAAATGTGATGTTGGCTGTGCACTATGCTCTATATCACCATGTGTATCTGGGCTTCAGATCTGATCTGTATGGAAACAGTTCATGCTATATAGACACACACATACACACACACACTGCTCTATTAGTTCTGAGCGATTAGTGCTTTTTCAGGTCGGTTTGGTTTCGGTTAGATTATTAAAAAAGAATCACTGTTTTTGATTTCGGTTAAAAAAATAAAAATGTTGCTTGATTTTAGAGCTTTTCAATTGAAGTTCCAAAGCCAAACATAGTGAATATTCAATTGCCGAAACATTTAAATAATTCCATTGTCTCTGTCAGGTCCACATTGGGTTGACATCAATAGAAAACTAGGAAATTACTTTGAAATGAATAAAATATTCAAGTTGTATATATTATTTCGTTTTTATTTGATGACTTTATTATTTTTCATTCCTTAAAGTCATCATCTCGTCTCTGCTCAGGAAGTATCCAAACAGCCAGACAACGTTATCTCTGTGCTCCCTATACTGTACTGTCTTCAGTCATCCTATTTAGCTAGGCTAGCCTGCCTAAACATGCTGCATAGCTGTCTGACAAAATCATTTGACTAGTTCTTCAAAGTTGCTAAGGCATACTTTCACAAACGGTCTCTATCCCTCTCTCTCTCTCTCTCTAGTTGTTGTGTTGTGTACATTCCTCTCTCATGCGGTCTGTGTGTATCTAACCTAACCTAGCAGACGGAAAAGTGTGTCCATCTCTGAGCCGGATAAAACAGGCGCAATGGATTATGGTCATTGTAGTTAATGGCCACGTTTCTGCGCTGAACAAGGTTGAATATTTTCTTTGGCCCAGCGTCCTACATAGTTATTGACTTGATTTCTCTCATGAATGATTTGATTTCTCTCTAGAGAAAGCGCGTTGGACTCAGAAAATAACCAAATTAAATGGAATTCAAGTAATTGAACCAATATCGGTCAATTAGTTATTTAATACCCCCCCCCCAAAAAAACAAATGTAATGTTGGTTAATCGCTCAGCACTATGCTCTATATCACCATGTGTATCTGGGCTTCAGATCTGATCTGGGTACAGTACTGTAGTGTAGAACTAATGCCTTCTGGGAGTGTTGTGGCCAAGACAAAGACTCCTCACATAATCCACTATCTACACCAGGCTGTGTGTGACATGTTTGCAAACATAAAAAAGTGAATGTCGCTGATGATGTGTGGATGCCTTATAGAGTTAACAAAAGCACCAGCTCACAGATACACTCACACTCACTCACATACAGTACACACCCATGCGTGTGCACGCACACGCGCAAACACACACACACCACAGGAGGTTGGTGGCACCTTAATGAACGGGCTAGTGGTAATGGCTGGAGCGGAATAGGTGGAATGGTATCAAATACATCAAATGCATGTTTTCAATGTGTTTGATGCCATTCCTTTCGCTCTGTTCCAGTCATTATTATGAAGCGACCTCCCCTCAGCAGCCTCCACTGACACACACACACACACACACACACACACACACACGACTACTATCTCTCTTCAGCCACACAATGTACTCCCCGGGAGCAGCAGCGGCAGCACCTGCACCCTCTCTCCTCTAAGTTAATTGGACCTCCAGCAGCATGGCACTTGGTCTCCGTGGCAACCCTGACCTGCAGTGAGATGGATTAGAACACAGAATTAGGAATTAGAATAATTGAATAGGATCTCTATGCATTAGAACTTCTACTGCCCTTCTTGTCTCTCTAGCCTGTCCCCCCCACCCACCAAACACACACACACACACACACCCACACACACACCCACAAACACACATAACATACACACACACACACACACACACACACACACACACACACACACACACACACACACACACACCAATACCCAATCTACTAATCTAGTCAGTATTATTTATGGGTGCTGAAGGCTCCCCAGATGCATATAAAGAGAAAACCACGGTGTCAGCTGTTTCACCAGCCCTCCCCTCCCCGTCCCTCCCCTCCCACTTATCTAAAGAGCCCTTCAATCCCATTATCTGATTAGCAAAGCCATCTTATCCTCACATGTTCCCCTTTTAGTGGGGTAAGGGGTTCACTCCTTCTCCATTGGGTGGCCAAGTGCGATGGTGTCAGCCATGTTGTGTCTACCCCTCCCAGATGCCTATGCAGGGGCATCTCTCCAATCACTTTGGTGTAACAGACAAACAGATCTGCTGTCCTCATGCGGTCTCGTCATCCCTTACAACTGACAATTTATTGCAACTATAAATGTTCCTGAAAGCCTGATCTATCGTAAACCCTCCGTCCCGAAGAAGAAGATGAAGTAGAAAGAGAATTAATGCAAAGGGCACAAGAAATTAAAGTAAATTAACCAATAACAAATGACCCAGTGTGCCCAACCTCTCCAACTATTTCTCTCTTTTTTTCTCTCTCTAGTAATTCAACTAAATTTGTTTCGTTTTTTGGAACCAGAGCCAAAAAGGCTTTTATAACTATAAAGGGTTTGGATCAGGATAAATCACATTAAGCTATCCAATTTAATTAAAGTATCAACTAAACATAATAGATACTTACAAGGGGGAAAAGCTATTTCCATTTATAATTTCCATTTACCCGCTCTTTCTTGGGAGCCAGCAAAGGAATGTGAAACCTTAAGCAGAGAGCTTGGAGCACCCAAGGGAGTGTTTGAGACCATTTACGATGATTTAGAAGCTTCCTATTTTTCAAAATTTATGCGTCAGAAAAAATGCGGGATGGAGGAACGACGGTGGCGGTGTAATGAACTGAATAGCTGTCCCACTTTAGCCTGCGTCAGCTCTCAGCCAGGATGATCAATAGTGGAATATTTTTATTCATAAAGCAGCGAGTTAATTAAATCAAGGAGTCTTTGGGGTAGATGTAAGACACTAAGCAAGGGCAGAGGAGTTAAACGGCTGGAGCTGAATACAAAGCCGAGGACAGAGGCCTGCCAAGGATGATCAGCCGGCACGGATGCCCCAACTTTCATGTCCTTTGCTTTATCTCTCTCTCTCTCTCTCTCTCTGTCACAAACACACACACAACCACACACACACCTGCACTCACAATCTTGTTCTTCAATTAACCCAATTCAACATCGCTAGTAGAATCCCAATAGCCTGTGTTGTCATTGTCGTCACCACAGTGGAGGGTTAAGTATGGAGGGCGAACATTTTTAAACTACAAGTACGGTACATGTACTTTACATTTTGCATGCATATGACTCCTTCCATCCTTCCCATCCTTTTGTGCTTATAATACAGCCTCAAACGTATCCTAATCTTCTTTAAATGTCAGCCAGGAGATAGTAGCAATCAAGCTCTCTATTCCTTCTGCCAGACATGCCAACCTCGAGACCAAATCTGCAGCATTGGGAAAAGAGACATTCAGTAATGTGATGGTCCAGCTAGATGTTCGTTATGAGGCACAGGTCGACGTACCCAAACCCAGTGGGTCGTGTGGTTCCTGCCTGGGACTTTGCCACCTCCTTCGTGTACGTCATCTCTAAACTACGAGGCCCCCTTCTGTTTAAGAGACAGAATTCAGTGTAAAAGTAAAGTGGGAAACCACAATCCAAGCCGAATGACTGGATAGACTAGAGAGTGAATGGGCTGATCGGGTCTTCCAGGCTTGTGTCTTTGTGTGAAATACGGATGTCCAGACCCGAGCTCCATGCTGAAACTAAGAGGCATCCATCTGACCATAGTAGCTCCCTGTCACACAGTCCATCCACCCTTCCGCCTGCCCGCCCCATCCCATCATCCCCGTGAAAACGCTCCTTCATGCTCCAACCTAATTAAGAGCTACTGTCGTCCTGAAAGCCAATTAGACTTTAAAGCCTTTGGAGGAGGGGAGAAATCCATAGCATTTTAATTTGTCTCCATTTTTCAAAAGTGGCTGTAAACCAATACCGATACTTCCCAGTCGTTCGCTGCAGTCAGAGCACACCACTGCAGCATAGAGAGAATACACTACTCCTCTCTCTACCCCATCATCGCCATTACCCTGGTTGTAAAACACTGAAATATGAGCCACCCACTGTTCAATATGTATTATACTCTTTATATATCTATATTGAATAATTTTACATCTCCCCAGAGGGAGAGAGAGAGAGAGAGAGAGAGCCTGCCTCTTATAACAGAAGAAAATGGGGATTGTGACACAAGAGAGCACACCTCATTGGCGATAGTACCCTAATGGAGACGGACCTGGCGGAGCCCGCAGTTGCTCGGAGTCAGCCGATTCAGCCGTTGAAGACGTCTCGGGTTTCATAAAACAAAAACGCTCCCCCATCCCCAGCCCCTCTGGGGTCCTCTCTCTACCCCGTTATTGCTGGGGTTTTTTTTCTCTAATGAAAGAAATGAAAGAAAACTGAAATGTGCATCTCATAAGTCAGGCAGCATCGTTGGGTCTGGGCTTGGCTGGGCGTCTGAGGGGAGCGGCGGCCTGGCAGGCGCCTAGACGCTGTCTTAACCCTGTCAGCTCTCGCTAGTGCCAGCCACCGGTAATGTGTCCCGACATCATGGATATGTGAAATCAAACAAATATGCCTCACTGATACATATACGCTCCCTGCCCCAATCAACCTGGGGCCAAACGGGCCTGCGTGGGTTACATACACTGAGTGTACAAAACATTAGGAACATGATATGACATAGACTGACCAGGTGAATCCAGGTGAAAGCTATGATCCCTTATTGATGTCACTTGTTAAATCCACTTCAATCAGTGTAGATCAAGGGGAGGAGACAGGTTAATTTGAGACATTGATTGTGTATATGTGCCATTCAGAGGGGGAATGGGCAAGATAAAAGATTTAAGTGACTTTGAACGGGGTATGGTAGTAGGTGCCAGGTGCACCGGTTTGAGTGTGTCAAGAACTGCAACGCTGCTGGGTTTTTCACGCTCAACAGTTTCCCGCATCTATCACCCAAAAGACATCCAGCCAACTTGACACAACTGTGGGAAGCATTGGAGTCAACATGGGCCAGCATCCCAGTGGAAAGCTTTCGGCGCCATGTCGAGTCCACGCCCCGACGAACTGAGGCTGTTCTGAGAGCAAAGGCGGGTGCAACTCAATATTAGGATGGTGTTCCTAATGTTTTGTACACTCAGCGTATGCAATCACATAATGGCTTCTCGTGTTACGGAGCTCAGGGTTTGTGTTTCCCTGGCAGGAAAGAGGGGTGACGGAGGACACCAGTCCAGAGTGTTGTGATAAACACTAACGAGCCCTGCAGTGTCTTCCACTCCATTCCATTCCCCGCCACTCTAGGTTCACATGTTGAACTGTCTGTCCTCCCTGGAGCTGGGTGTATATGGGAGGAGGGGGTAAATGTAATATAAAAGCAATGGGGGTTGACCTGGTTAGTGTCATTTATTTCAAATGAATAATGTAATCTAATATCAGAGACAGAAATAGCTGGGAGGGAGCCTTTGGTCTCAATCCTCATCTCCCATCTTTCCTCCTCCTGCTGCACTGGTACAGTAGGTCACTGTGTGTATCCCAAATTATTTTCTTTTGACCAGAGCGCTATGGGTACGGGAAATAGGGTGCCATTTGGGACGTTGCCACTAGCCGTGCCCAGGGAGGGGGTCTGGGCCTGGACTGGATTAGTATGGGCCTGGACTGGATCGGTCTGGGGCCTGCTGGGCTGGGGTGGCGGTGGTGGGCTTGATTGGGATGTGGATGTTGTTTGTGTGGCTTGCAGGCAACAGAAAGCTACTGACGAGCCGAGCTGGAAATGAAATTTGGCATGCAGATAATCGCCCTGCCGAGAGCAACAAGCCCTAGATAGCACACCCGCTCCTGTACTGTTCTGTTTGATAGGTACCCTAGATAGGCAGGTAGCAGACCAGTCAGCGGTATAGAATCAACAACTGGGTGTATATATCCTCTCTTTATGGCAGCATGCTGTTAATAAGGGTTATGAAGAGGGACATATGTCTGTTTTGACTACGGTAGTAAATAATATGATTGGGACGATCGTGTTGATGATGGTTGAGGTTTTGAGCTGTTTTTCCATGTATTTCAATTTCAATGGAAATGGGGCTTTTCCTCATCTCACTGTCCCTCTTTCACTTTCCCTCTCATCTTCAGTGAAGGGAGAGGCCGCGATAACTCGAAATAGAAAGCGAATTGTGTTGCCATGCCATTCATTATTTTTCAGCGTCTGTTGAGAAAATTGAATTGAATAAACTTGGATCACGTTTACCAGTAAATCCCAAACGTCTTCCTCTCTTTGTGTTTGTGCAGTGTGTTTGCCCGCTACGAGGACGGCTCCTCCTTGCAGCGTGCGTAAGATATCCTTGAGTGTGTTGCTAGGCTTTTATCAGTAATATGTTTTTGTGCTGCCAGCTTGTCTGGACATGTGAGGCTTTAATGGAATCAATAGGAGATTTATAGCAGCCATCCTGTGAGTCAGAAAGAGGAGGGTGAAAGGAAAATAAAGTTAATGAAATTTGCAAGCAGATTGTCAGTGTCAGGAGACTGATGCACTCCCTCTCTCCTCCCCCACTCCAAAATGTGTGCGCGTGCCGCGCGTGTTTTTTGGGGATGAGTGTGTTCTGTTTGTTTTGTGTGTGTTTGCGTGTGTTTCCGCGTGCGTGTGTTTTCGAGTGGGTGGGCAGTGTGGATATTACACTGTTTGTTGTCTGTGTGTCCTTTTAACTCTGAGGCGGGAAGCCAATTTCAGCCAGATGATAGTATCGTCTCTTTGAAGGTGGAGATCTGACTCACCTAAAATAACATGAGACACTGAGGATACAGACAAAGGATCCATACACCATGTAACAAAGCAACATGGCCTGCCAAGAGCACTGTGTAATGTGCTGCTCAACAAGGGTTGGTGGGCAGATGTTTATCACAGATTAAGTAGGCGAGGTCTATATCTGCTCAGCAGATGGCAGAACATGTAACATGTTATTATATTACGTTCATTACAGATCTTCTCCTCGATATGATTTACGTCATACATGTTGCTGTGGTGTTTTGGGGGGAGAACGTATGGTGCCCTCCAATGTTGTGGCAGACGCTCCATTTATGTGGCAGCATATTGTTTGATTGTGCGTCCCCATCCAATCCACCTCGCGCGTGTGCGTCGGCGTGAGGGTTTGAGGTGGCTCAAAACCGCAGAGAGAGAGAGAGAGACTGTATTTCATAACGGTTCTTATTTAGCTTGGATGATTTCATTTTTTTTTTCTTCTGTAGGATGGAGAAAACACAGCCGAGTAAACAAAACAAGAAAACATTTATTGGAACCGGGAAAAGCCGTAGGCTCTCACTCTCTGTCGCGCATAGAGGACATAATGGACCTGAGGCCCGCCATTCATGAAAAATGTAAACAAAACAGACTAAAAGAAGAATCAAAAATGGGAGAAAGAAAATACAAAATAAAGTATTCTTTATCCGTTTTGCATCTATGCCATCGACGTCAGAGTGAGAGCAATGGGTAAAGCAGTCGGAAAGAAAAATGCATTCTTACCCAATGTGTCGGAGGTATAAACACAAAATACATTTTCCGTCTGTGCTGCATGTTAAAGTGGCGTATTATGAGTTACGCTCGTTCAAATGTTTGCCTTCTTTGTACATCGCAGTTTGAGTCAAAGATACACAAAACCCCATGCTGTTTAGATCAACTCAAGGAGGTACTGGTGATTTGTGCATCTCTTTTCAAACAAAGGCCCTGGCCAAAGAATGCAAGGCTATTGAAAACGTCAGGAACAATAAAGCTGGACTCAGGTTGAAGCTGCATATTAGAACACACTAATTAAGATTTCTGGCACTAATAAAACTTGATTGGGCTCCCATTTAATAACATACACCCAATTGTATTTGAAGGTGGTGGGGGGGGGGGGGTACCCAATTAATGGTGTTGTTATAATATCCTGAGAGGAAATTGCTGGCAATACTCTGGTTAATTCCTAATTATAGGCTGCCAGAAGGAAGAAGGAGAGAGGTTAGGTTAGGCCGACCATTGTGTTTGGAGTCAACTTATTGATCCTGCTGAGTGAGTGAGTGAGTGAGTGAGTGAGTGAGTGAGTGAGTGAGTGAGTGAGTGAGTGAGAGAGAATGGGCTGGCAGAATTCCACAGTATATTTGGATCCTTGCCTGATTATTTACCGCTGGAATTGGTTGTAAACAAGGTCAGTGGGGTTAAGCTGGGGGTGAAGGAAACGTGCACCTGTTCAGGCGAGGTGCTGGCGGGCGGAGTAGAACACTTGAAAAAGACAAGGAGAGCCGTACACTCTAGGAGCTCAGATGCAATAATGTAATAACCTCATAACCAATATTTCAACAGACAAGCTCTCTTCATCAGGGTATAATGACAAACACGGCCAGTCACTCGTTTTTATAGGATCAAAGGACACACACAGGTGTCTGTAATCATATCATAGGTTCATTTACAGATATAAATAGAACATACAAAAAACGTAAATGGATAGCATACGATCATAGATGCAATTTGGCTATATAGGTCTACGAACATTTACAATAGCAAAATCACAATTATTACAAGAATGGCTTCAGGTCAAAGTCCACGTTGAGACCGAAGGGAGCAGGGGTCTTTAAATGAAAGATCCAGGCAACCTCTCGTTTCAACAATAAATCGTCGAGGTCACCCCCTCTCCTACGGAGGGTGACGTGTTCGATGCCGATATAACGTGAGGACGAAATCGATGTGGTTCGCTTCCAAAAAAGTGGGTACCGTACGTCGAGTTTTTGCACCTAATGGTGCCGCGACACTCCGAGATTCCTACTTTTAATTCGCGCCTCGTTTTACCCACATCATTTTTACCCACAAGGACACGTTGTAAGATAAATAACTGCCTTAGTGTAGCAGTCGGGTTAAGCCCACCGGTGGTCTCTCTCTGTTATGTGGAGCAGACATGACTTGGAGACAGACACCCTGATTATCCACCCAGATATTCCATATCTCATTTGTTTCCTCCCTGCCCAGTAATTGCATTCTGCCTTTCAAAATGATGTTTGCCGACAAGCATCTACAAACAAACAAGCTTAATAAAGTTAAGCGAAACCATTGTGACATGTCCAAAATCATTTGGCTCATAACCGAATGCATAGAGGGAGAAAGAAAACTGTCAGGGTAGTAATGTGCTGCCATGTCTTAGTTTGTGAGTGTTCTTTTTTTTCTATCATGCGTTCTCAAGTTACTCAAACCCAATGTGATTGCTTCATTTCTCCTGGAGAATAATGGAACCCTATTGAAAAGGCTCTACTTGAGTTAAAAATGTTGAAATGTTTTACATTAAAAACGTACACACACATATGTAGCCCCAACACACACACACACATGCACACACACACAAACACACATAAGAGGGAGAGAGAGGGGGATCTGAGAGGGCAGAAAGAGAGGGAAGGGAAGATATGACGTTTATGGTTTGTAGAACAATTTGATTTTGGACTTCAAAGGGATGGCTATCATTACTCCTCAGCAGAATGCTGGAGCCCCAGAATGCTCCAGAATGCCCATGTGTTCTTAAGCGCTTCGCCTCTCTGAAATGTGAGTTGGGCCTTCAAACAACCCCCTAACATTTCATCTTTGTCTTTATCTTGTGCTCCCCAGAGACCTCAGTGAGAACCAGATCCAGGCGGTTCCTCGTAAGGCTTTCCGTGGGATCACAACTGTCAAAAACCTGTAAGTAGCCACACTCCGTCCTCCTCTATCTTCCGTATATAGAAAGCCCTTTAACGAGCACCTGGCGCGGCTTCTCTGTGAAAAACAAGTGTGGAAAAAGTTCTTTGTCAGAGGCAGATGGGTTCAGGTCTGTTGGAACAGTTAGTCTCCCGTCCGATCATTCATTCATTCATTCCTTCGTCCATTCATTTATTCATGCTTTAATTCACGAGATTCGAATAAATAACACCGCAATTAATACACTGACAAATGTATTCATCCTGCTTAGGGAATTACAACCCAGGTTGTCATCAAGCCACAGTAAGATGGCCTTCTATTTTAATTTCGTTGACAGGATTCCACCACATGGTTACTTCAGTTCAGTATTAGTGGTGAGATGCTGCTTCTGATTTGCATGGAGTCTGATGATATTATGATTGTACGCCAACGTACGCTTCCCCACACATGTTGCCGGGTGATGGTTTTGGGCAGAATATCAGAGAGAAAGAGAAAGCAATTCCCAGCCAATGGCCGCCATTCGTCGCCCAGAACAATAAACATTGCATTCCCCAAAACTCAGTCCCAAATCAGCCAATCAGAGGAGGGCTTATCGATGATTCACTGCAATTAATAGGGAGGCGTGTTGTTGAGTTTAGGCTTAATGGGCCGACCACTGTGTTTGGAGTTAAGGATCACCGCTTGTATGTAAATCAGTCCGATTCGGTCTGTTCCTTTTCCCAGGGTTGGGTTGTAAGTCAGTCTTGGTGGTTCTGGGTAGTTCTGGGTGGTTTCCTCCACTATCCGATCATCATCCACTTTCCCTTTCACGTGATAGACTGCGTCCCAACAGGCACCATATCCATATTCCCAATAGTGCACTACTTTTGACCAGAGCCCTATGGGGGAATAGGGTGCCTTTTTTTGGCACGCATCCATAGAACGAAACCTGGCTTGTCTTTCTATATAAACTCCCTCTCGGTGTTGCCGGCTGAACTGAGGTGCCTTTTTGAACCAGACCTTTTGGTTATCTTTATGAGAATGCAGCTGCATGTTGTTTTAAAGACTGACAGGAACCCACTCAGGTCCCCCCCATCTAGAAAGAGAGAGAGAGAGAGAGAGAGAGAGAGAGAGAGAGAGAGAGAGAGAGAGCAAGAGAGAGGAGAGAGAAGAGAGAATAAAGGACAGACCGGAGTCAGCTGGCCTCCATTACCTACCAGATCTCCTGTCCTGTCCCTGCCTGTGGTGCTATAGATCATCTGTGCAATCCACCAAATAAACAGAGCCACACAATGCTTTCTATTCCAAAAGCGAGTGTGATAAAGTAAGGCATCTCCTTTAAGGACATGAGTCAGAGGTTCATGTTATGCACTGCGCTGCGTGGAGGAGTGACAGTCAGCCAGGTTGGCTTTAAAGCTCGGGGCAGAGTAATTGTGTTTGAAAATAAGTGGAGTGCCTGTCTGTTTGTGTTAGGGCACCGCTGCCACTCAATGAGGCTCCCCTCCACCGCCCTCTGCCCCTCCCCATCTCAGATTCAGTTAACAGGGTGTCACTCACAGCTCCCTCCCCCCACTCTGACCCTGGCCAGATGAGACCACCCACCCCCCCTCTCTCTCTCCTCACTCATCTCCACAGGTCAACGTGTGTGAGAGGTGCCCCTCCATCTCCCTGTGTTTCCCCCCCAACCCAAAAAAACACACTCAGTTCCCTCAAACAGTTGATGAATGGAGAGCGAGCTGCTCATTACTCATCAAAGAGAGAGAGAGCGAGAGAGAGAGAGAGAGAGAGAGAGAGAGAGGAGTGAAAGAGAAGAGTAAAAGAGAAAGGAGAGAGGGACGGGCAATCACAGCAGCCTCGTCGCCGGGTTGGAGCGTTTAGCACAGTTCTTCAGCTGTTTGCAGAGCACACAGGAGACAGGGAGGAAGGGAGACAGGGAGGAAGGGAGACAGTGACTGGTTGCCTGAGACTCTTTAGTAACCCCCATCCGTCACCCCCCCCCCTCCCCATCCTCCTCAGGCACCTCCACCCCAGCCCCAGCACAGCAAGGTGACTCCTGATTTAATTGCCGAAACAGTCCAACCCTCCATTTTCCTCCCAAAGAAAAACCCTGACAGGTCCCAGTTGGCCCGTGCATTGATTTTCTCATATGCTCTCCCCTCTTTCTCCTAATGCCCTCCTTTTGTACTGCGCTACAGAAGTAGGGACACTCCGCTCTCCCCACACTCGTAATCCCAACCCTGATATCCTGGAGAAAGCTTTATTGGCTACTGAAAACTGGAGTGGCATTAATTTCACTCAGCTATCAGATTGCCTTTCTTTTCCGTTTTTTTAAACTGCCAAGAAACTGGCACAGGTTGCTATTCTAATCTGCTCTCTCAACAAATGAGACAAATTTGTCACAACTCTGTATATGTCAGAGCAGACAGGATCTTTATCTGGGGTTTCTGGGCCTGCCGCCCTTGGCTGGCTTCAGTTAAGTGTCAGCTCCACACACACACACGCGCTGCTGACTGACTACCGTATCTGTCTATCGTACGCACAATCGGCCAATCCACAGTGTTGTCCATCAGCAACAAAACGGCTGCCCACTGTAGGTCTTATAAGGTTATCTGCACATAACATAGACATTATGTTGCGATAGTGGCAGTATAGAGAGTTCTGCCAGCCAGCAAACCAAACCTCCACTGGGCTGGGCTGACAGTGAGTTATTGGCCATATATGAGACCAGTGCATTGACATCCCTCTGGTTCTAAACACTGCGGCCTCAGTCATGCTATATCAACTAAATGCAAGGTGTGATTGAGAGTCCAGTTCTGCACCTGGTTGGGAAAACAATGCATGTGCATAACTCATAACCCCCCCCCCCCACCCTCCACCTCTGTCTTTCACTCCATGTTCCCCTACCCAGAATGCTGTGTCCGCAGCTCGCCGACTGCTTCTGGCGCAGCTTACCTGACCGCGCCACCACACGGCACTATAAGCGCACACTGTACCGCTGTACCCAGGCCTCTGCTCACTGAACCACGCTACGGACACCAACACACAGCTGCAAACGCACAGCTCCTAGGCTACTGGGCTCTCACGTACAGAAGGGTTCTGCAGTGTCCCCTTTGTCCATGTACACACAGTATTAGTAGAGAGAGTCTTTAGGCCTTGTGTCCACCTCCATCCACAGAAGGACACTGGCTAGCCACTGTCTGTACTGCCCTCTAGCTGTGCTAATCAGGACACGGTAGCTAGCTGTAGACTGGCTGTGTGATTTATCTCCATTTTATCCATCCCTTCCTCCTGAAGCCCTTCAGTCTCTCCGTCACCCCAGCCCAGTGACAGCGGAGTCGCCTCTGTACGGCTGTGGCCCGAGTGGCACCCTATTCCCTGAACTATATAGGGAATAGGGTGCCATTTTGGGACGCCGACCCTTTCTGTTAGGGACTCCAGCTCCGGGCAGCCGCGCTCCACCGCGCTCCCCGCTCCCTCCACCACAGAGACGGATCCTCTCATTCACTTCATGTTGTCTTAGCTGATGAACGTCGATCAACCGAGTCCCCAAATTAATTGGGAGGTTTGCGGCTGCTGGTTTAGCATCCTGCTCCATCCTTCCCCGTGACAGATTAATAGGGCTGGTCTGAGTGGGTCGGTACTGTTAAGGACTGCTCCCCTCTCCCTTATTCTCCACTCTCTACCCTCTCTTTCCCTCTCTCTCTCTACTCCCTCTCTCTCTGTATCTCTCTCTCTCTCTGTATCTCTCTCTCTGTATCTCTTTCTCTCTCTCTCTCTCTCTCTGTATCTCTCTGTATCTCTCTACTTTCTCACTCTCTCTCTCTCTCTCTCTGTATCTCACTCTCTCTCTCTCTCTCTCTCTCTCTCTCTCTCTCTCTCTCTCTCTCTCCTCTTTTCATACTCCTCCATATGGGGCTGGGAATTCAGAAGCATCAAACTGCCAATGCTGCTTATGACTGGGATGATTAAAGGCCAACATAATTACATGGAAGGAAACAAAATGTGGGACTCTCATTCCCCCCACATAACACCCATTACACATACACACACACACACACACACACACACACACACACACACACACACACACACACACACACACACACACACACACACACACATAGCTATCCTCCCGCCCTATACTGTACATGGGATTGATAGTGGTCCTGCGATCCCTTGAAGGGAGCCAAGTGCACTCAGCTGTCAGACAACAGAAATAATCTCTCATGATATGATGATTGTTTAGAGCCTAGTACGTCAGTACGTCTTCAAGATGTTTCCTAAAATGGAAACTGGAGATAAAGGGTCGAAACAACAAAAAAGCTTTGATCGTGGTGTCCTCCTCCCTTAGGCTTGTCAGGTTTCACACGAAAGAAGGCACGGTGATGCCGAAACGTTGGTGTTTTACCCAGTAAATGACTCGGCGTTTATAGTGTGCGACTCTCTTTATTTATTTATACAGTTCACATGATACTCATTTACTAATTATGAAATGATTTCAAAGACATTTTATCAGGAAGTTAGATTAAGCTTGGCAAGCGTGCTTCCAATACGTCATTTGTATGTACTGCGCCATAACATTGCTTGTTTCCATCCTACACAGATGGTCGTTTTCATTGTGGATATTTCACTGGGAATGTGTTATACCCAAGTGTGAAGGAATAATCTCATAGGAGGCGTCAACGCACAATCTGTCGGCAGACATTGTAATTCAACATGTTACCTATTTCATTTCCTCTCTGGGGGGGGAACGCTTTCCAAATGGATGTATTGTCTCCTCGGCTAAGAGATAAGGACCAGACAGGAAACAGATGCTTTACTAGAGGAGAGTCAAGGGAAGAGAAGAAAAGAAAAGATAGAAAGCAAAGTAAAAAGGATTAGGGATGGAGAGATGGGGAAGAGAAGGAGATGGGTCTAGGAAGAGGAGATTAGAGGAGGGAGATATGGTATTTTTTTTATAGCCTAGAGCAGAAGATGTATAGGCTGTGTCCGTAACAGGTTAAATGTCACAGAAGCTTTTTGGAGTCTGGATAAATGGTCTGGGAGAGCGTTCTAAATGTCTGCCCTTTGTGGTGCCTTGTCTTCCATCCATCTCCTTTTTGGGGGGCAGAGAGAGGAGAGAGGAAGGGTGGAGAGATGGGGGTTGGGGGGGGGGGGGACTGCATACTTAGGCCTGCAAATTAAAGGAAAAGGAAAAGGAGGAAGAGGAATGAGTGCTCTGAGCATTGGGAGTCCGGGCTGATTTACGAACCCTCTCCTTTAATTAAATTGTTTCAGTGACAGAGCCGGTAAAAGCTCGTAATGGATTGGCTGCTCTAATGTAATGAAATTACTCCCTTTCTGACTTTCAAAAAATAGAAAGGTAGAGGGGTGGGAGGAGTGGGAGAACAGGAGGGGGAGGGAGAAAATGCAATTAATATTTACAGAGAGTTGACAGACGGGATGGGCTGTGTGCTTTAGCCAGCCTCCTGTTCACTCTCCTTCTGTCTGTCTGTCTCTCTCTCTTTCGCTTTCTCTCTCTCTCTCTCGCTCTCTCTCAAACTCCCCTCCTCCCTCCCTCTTTCTCTCTCTTTCTCTCCTTCTCCTCCACTCACGGGGCAGCGTAGAGAGTGAGGTGATAGGCTGCAGCCAGACAGGCCACTTTAGCCAGCTGGTCCTTTCCTTTCCTAACCTGGCAGGCTGCAGTGAGACAGAGGTGAGAGCTGAGGTCTGAGTGTGTGCTGTGCGCTGCCTGGCGATAGCCTACTTACCACCAGTCCACCCCAGCCAAACTCATCCCCAGCCAGCGGCACTCTTCCTGCAGCCCTCACCTCCAGCAGCCCCCTCCACCCTCCGCCTCCACGCCTGCAGACAGACCTGCCGCTGACTCCTGTCTCTAATCTCTCCTCAGGCAACTGGACAGCAACCACATCAGCTGTATCGAAGATGGAGCCTTCCGAGCCCTGCGCGATCTGGAGATACTGTGAGTCCCCCTCCTCCTCTTACCCTTCCTCCTCTCCTCTCCTCTCATCTGCAGGGACATCTCCTGCTCTTCCCTCTTTTTTTCCCCCTCTCGCTATCTCTCTATCTTCCTGTGTTTTCTGTTGAATGTCCTCCAAGGGCAAAGTGTGTTGCATGTGAAGTCGCATAGGCGCGGCGTACCTACCTGTGCATGCTGCCAGCGGCAGCAGTGATAGTGTCATCCTCCTGATGTGTTAGTCTGTCTGTCCGCCGCGTGCCTTCTGTCTCTCCGTATCGACTGTGCGACCGCGGTTTTGCACAGGCTCATTTGTCATTCAGTGCTGCGTTGTGACATTAAGCTGCTAGCTAGTGCCTTGCAAGGTGTCTTATTTTGTTTGTCACTTTTCAAAGCATCCTCTGTCCGTGCGCTGTTGCCTGTTAAAACTATTTCTACGGTCGTCTGCTGTGGTGTAATATATGCATGTCTAGATGTTCCAAAACGTTCAGAACCTTGTCAGGGAATAGCGTAATGCACTGAAACAACTCAGTGGGAAAACTAGAGGCTTAGCTTGTGTCCTCTGTCGTAGTGTAAAGCTTTTAAACTAGACTCGGTACTTGGCCTGACAGACACTGTTGCATTTGGCTGGTGAGCTGCTGCCATACTGTAGCACGGTGTCTGAAACTCTTCCCTGAGGCTGAGGGTGTTACTGGGGGGTCTGGACCAGTTCGGTCCTGGACTGGTCTGAGTGCCAGGGGAGGGAAGTACATGCCCCTGCAGCCCCCCAGGCTGTTACGACCTGGTGCAGAGGGATTCATTGGAGGCACCTCCAGCCCTAGCACAGTGAAGATAGCCCAGTCAGCACTACTAAGGATACGATAGGACAGTACAGGACAATATTGCTGGGGGGGTAGACATTTCCCAGATACTAGCCCATCCATCAGCTCATTGGCAGGGCACTTAATGCAGTTGTCATCCCCCCCCCCTGTTAGAGCAGGGCTCATTTTGTAACCAAGAGAGACATACAGTCAGTCTCACTCGCCGGGCATTACAGAAAACCTGCAAAAAAGCTGGTTGGTTTGTTAACATTACTTGAGGTTTCATACTAGGGCTATGCTCAAAGGCAGCGCAGAATATGTTTGAATGAAAGATAGTAATTCTGCCGCTGGACTGGCTGTTCATTCTAAGCGTCCTCCTCCCTCTGCCCTGCCTTGGCTCATAGAGCAGCTAGCGATGGTTTCATGACCGCAGCACAAAATGGCACGACGGAGATGAGATGGCGTTAGTCGGCGGAGCAGACCAGACATAAAAGTCAGCGTGTGTGGATTCAATTGTCATGAACAACACTGCGCCTTCCTCGTGCTCGACCACAGACCATGACGAAGCGGACGTCAGTGGAGGATGTGAAGATGTAAATGCAAGTTGTTTAAAGGTGATAATTCGCCCATATGTCCATGCAGCTGAAACGGAGATGATAATTGGACTAAGTGCTGTAGTGGTGGGTATACACAGGTATATGCCGCATGCCCACTTTTCTTTTTCAATATGCTCACTTCTTAATCCCCACTGATGCGTAATCAAAGTAGTAACTACACTCAAAAATCAAAATATCTTAGATTTTTCCCAGATCTCAAAAGTGGTCTCCTGATGTGGTTTAAGCATTGTTGTGGACTTAGAACATACAATTTTGTTGTTTAACTTTTTTTTTGTGTGTGTGTGTGTGTGTGTGTGTGATTTTGAGAGTGAAATCCTGAAGAAGAAAAAAAAATTTACAAATCTGAAACCAGTGGATTTCTGACTCAGTTGACAGCCTAATTTATCTATTTCAATAGTAGGCCCACTATTAGCTTACTAGCACGGTATGGCTTGGGTTGGCATGACTGTGAAAGACCAAAATAGGATTTATCATTTTAGAATACATGTCACTGTTTCTCATATAATTTTTCACACAGGGCGCCATTCCTTCGCCAGACAGGCCGTTTTGGCATTTTTTTTGGCAAAGTTTGAGTATACCCAGTTCTCCAAGAACCACTACAACACTGATTGGACTAGAGCACTAGGCATTGATTAGGTTATGCACTCTTGGTAGATTTGGCTTTTTCTTTGAGCAATCTTCTCTTTTAGAATAAATCAAAGTGTTCGATTTTATGGCAGCGTACCTACAAATGTAGGATCTTAATTTGAGCCCATTTGCTACAGCAGGAAAATAATGCTGCAGCAACAGGAAATGTGAATTAATATGTGGATTATAATTAATGGGGGAAAAAATTTGTTGGGCAATACATTTTTCGTTAGGGCAAATCAAGTCTGACATTTCAAAGTGGAAATTACAAACTTTATAAGCCTTTTTAAACCTAAAATACACTGCAAGTGCAGGAAGATTCTCCGCAACAAAAGAGTGATCAAATTAAGATCATATATCTGTAACACATTTTCTGAATAGATACAGTAAGTTCAGCGGTATCCAGCTTTTCATATTGTCATACTGTCCTTCTCTTATCCCTGGATTTACCGTATTACTGGCATAGCATACAAGGTGGCGCTAAAAATGCAAGAAAAGCCCAAAGGGCCTCTATTACCAGAATGCTAACAAAAGTAGTGCAAACTAACAGCAAAATCATGTAGATGCTGTTAGCTGAATGCTAACTAGCGAAAATGAACATGAACTAATTGCAAAGACAAGCAAATCCAGCTCATACAAACATAGTTAGTAGCTACCGAATGTCATTTTCAGTGAGTGTGGACATTTACAAGCGAAAGTGAATGAGAGAAATTGTGCAAATGAACGAAGTTGTGATGCATGCTTTTCTGAAAGAAGAGCAGCATGTGTACACGGAACAGAGGGGAGAAGAACAAAGGAGAAAAAAATGCAAGTAGGAAGCACAGGGAAAAAATGGCAGCTTGTACAGACAACTCATCCAGAGCTCTTTGACTTCTGACGGCAAACATTTAGTTGTGAATTGCATACGAGTGTAGCTTCATCACCTCATGTGCGCTGCACAACAGAGACTCGCTGATAGATATAGAACGCTATGGACTCATCAGCTCCCGCCGTCTCCCGTTGTGTTATTTACAAACAGGCACGTGACTGGCTCAGCTGTTCTGGGGAACTACGGTAAGCTTCATAATGTAAAATAACCGGTGAAATGAAGAACGCAATCTGCTTTAGCCCCTAACGTGTATTGCACAAGTTGACTGCAGGTTTTAACTTAAAAAGTAGCTTCAAATATTACAATTTATTGGAAAACTTAAAATAAATAGTTTTGACGCTATTGAAAAACCATCCGGTGGCTTTTTACAAGTACTCCGGTATACGGTATATACCGTACCAGAAAGCATCTTCATATTCAGGCCTATATCTATTGGCCAGTGTAACAGTGTAGAATTGATATTACAATTGGTTCTTGTTCATGGTGCAGAAGATGTCCATCTCTCCTGATAGCCAGTGTATTTCAGTGTATTTGTACTTGTGCCATCTTCTAGCCTTTGAATTGAACTCATAGATGAGATCCTTTCTCTTTCATGTGATATGATCAAAGGGTATCACTGCACAAAAACTGTGCCTTACTGGGTATTTTTTTATTTATTCTTCTATTAGATCTGGCATGGGAACTATCGGTGCCTTCTAAGAGCCCGTGGTAAAGAGGGAAAAGCAAAGATAATGTATTATTGATGTAACAAAATTCTCCATGACCAACCATGTTTGTTCCACATTGTCAGACCACCATGTTTTTACAAAGTATTTTGGAGAACAACATTGTTATAAAAAAAATTTTAAAAAAGGAAATATGTTGGTATGTGTTTTGTCCAGGAGGGAAAACCCCCCAAAAGAAAATTGGGAATTTTACAGTATGTAAATAGAAACTGGTTGATGGAATGAATTTACACTCACAGTCAGATGGACACAATTAAAGTTGGGGTGGTCGACACGTGATGTTTCTAATCACAATGATCGTTAAACTTGTTTTAAAAAAAGAGCATCATCTGACTTTAGATATAAACAAGTCATTTCAAAGACCTCATTCCTATTGATGCATGGGTGGCTGAGAAATCTCTCTGATCATAGAAAACAACCAATACAAAAGTCCCTGCCTATTTCTCCCGAGAAGAATTCCTTATACAATCACGTCAGCTTTGTGTTAGATGTTAAGCATTCCCCCAAGTTGCTAATGAATAAGAGCTGATTTAGTGGAGGACTAAATAGGCCTCCATAATGAGTGCAGCTCTGTGACTTCAAATGACTGAATACAGTTTAACGCCTGCCAAGCAACACAAAATAAATGATTGGGTCTTTCTGGTGATGAATTGTAATTTGGATTTAACATAAATGTGCTAATGACTGAACTAATGACTTCAAAGCTATCTCGGACATTTTCTTATATTGGGCATGCCTTGCATCTCAATGAGATGGAGAAAAGGGTTGGAGCCAGCAGAGCACACTGCATGGTGGGCCAACATACAGCTGGTGGATGGGTGGAGGGGATGGATGGGCTAATATGCCACTGATTCTTTGATGATTATTCATTGGACGGTTTCTGCTCTTAGGACATTTGATTTGAATAAATGCAGCTTTTATGTCAAGATGTCCTTGAAGATACTTGTTAAATGTAAGTTTCACTAGGCAAATGAATTGTGTAAAAAAAAAAAACGCATTTTATTGGATTTTCAACAATCAAAATATTAGCATTGTATTAGAACACTGGTCCAGCAAATATTACCCTCAATTAACTGGTGGTGAATATGGCTTATAATTTTTAACTGAGAGAGTAAAATTAGATTATACTTGTGAAAACTATTATGATAAAAATAGGACTTACAATATGTTAGAAATCAAACTGGCAGAAATGTTATTTGTACATTATTTCCTTGGTTATAACGTTTACATCATTTGTTAAATCTGTCCTTCAGCCGTTACAAATCTATACAAATCTGAAATGCTCTTTGAAAAGCCAAAGAGCATTTCAGACTTGCCCGCAGGTCATCTTTGGAAACCCCTATGTTCTTACCAGAGTGGTACATGGCCATCTTCCATCTACCCCCCTCCTGCTGCACTCTCCAGAGCAGAGGGGCCGCTGCATATTTAATGACCACTTTTTGTACAGAAAATTCTGGCTCTCAATGAACGCTACTCTCTTTTTTTGTGTATGCCGACCTACCGGGCTCTGTAATTTTTTTATGAGGAATGGAAGTGCCGCTGAGACATTTCCATGCTAGGTATCTCAAGGTGACTTTCACCTCATCACGCATTGATAAGAAGAGGGAGGGACCAAGTTTTCACATTACCACAAACGACCTCCCTCCTCCTCCTTCTCCTTCCGCCCTGCCAAACACTGTCATTTGTCAATGTGTGCCCTCTGCATTTCCCGGACTTTTTGACAGGGACCTCCGTGTTCCAACTAGAGTGATTTAGTTACTTCATAACCATCTGAATGGGGACATAGACTCCCCTCACTTTATGTTAACGCTGATTCACCAGGCTTGTTTGTTAGTGCATTCTTTTCTATTACTGCTATTTTTGCTGTTATTTTATTTTGAGGTTACAGACTTTAATGATGTTTCGGACCCGCTGGTGAGTGGTAAGCACCTCTCTCACACGAAAACCCAAGGCACGCCAAAATACACCAACCAGGGGGGGCACCCACCCCCACCACCCCTCCACCCCTGCCTTGTTGCCTACTGCCTTTGGAGTTAACTCGGTGTCATTTATTTGAACTGTTGAAAGTGCATTGTGGGACCTGGTTGTGATTTGACTGTGGAGAACCAGACTGAATGGATGCTGTATGGTGAGAGTGTTAGTGGGTGAGGCGGAGTAGTACTGTTACGTTATATGCAGTGCGGCTCATTTGCTCCGAGCTGTGGTGATCACAAGAAACTATCGCATTTCTGTGGCTGCATTTTGGTTCCAGAGCCGTCTAGGGCGAGACGCGTGGGTGTTTGATCGAAACCTAAATGCATTGGTTCAGAAAAATATTTTTTTATATACAGGGACCGGGTCAAAAATATAATGTTTTTGCTATTCAGTGCTTTTGGTTTGGCTGGCCTTTACCTGGTATTTAAGTCAGTCAGCTGTACCTTGGCCAGGCGATCGTTGACGTTTCCAGGGAATTGATGTGACCTGACATAGACTCAGTCTCCTTGCCCCTCGGTCTGTATCCTCTCTGACCTCACTTCTATGTCATAAACACTGCTGATGATTCCTCTTGATTAATGCCTTTCTGTGGCTAGAGAGATGGCGGCCCAGTTGTAGCTCACTGAGGAGCACATAACCCAGAGAGAGAGAGAGAGAGAGATGGAGAGAGCGTGAGAGAGGGGTAGAGGGAGACAGAGAGATTGAGTATAAAGAGAGAGAGAGAGAGAGGGGTAGAGGGATAGAGAGAGAGAGAGAGAGAGAGAGAGAGAGAGAGAGAGAGAGAGAGAGAGAAGAGACTGTCAGGGGCTGAGTCTTCTGTGTGAATCAGATATTCCATGCATTTATAATCCCCAACACCAGTGTGCCTCCCAAAGGACAAATCAGTCTTTACCTCAGTGTGGTCTGATTGAAAGGTTGCCTTCAGCCAATAGAACAGTCTTTATGAGTCAGATAGCAGGCAGAGAAAGAGAGATGGAGATAGAGATGGAGAGCGAGAGAGTGAGAGAGAGAGAGGGGAAGTGAGAGGGAGAGAAGGGGGGGGGTGACGAGTGAGGGGGGGGGGCTGTCATTAGCTCGAAAACAGCACTTTCAAGCACAGGAAATTGCCTTGCCACCAGACGTGGCCCCTTACGATATCTCTGGGTGGTGTGACTGCGCCAAAGCAGTGCAGTGGTGGTAGGGAGCAGAAGGAGAGAGGAGGAGAGAGAGGAACGACCCCACCGTGTCCCAGCAGAGCCAACCCAATGCACAATTAATCACTCGCTCCTGTACGCCAGGACAAAAAGGGATGGGAACAGCTTAGATTCAATCTGTCCTCATTTAAGCTGTAATGGCCTCATCAATGGCTCGGCACTCATGTCTCTCTCTCTCTGTCTGTCTGTCTGTCTGTCTGTCCGTCCTACATGTGCCTCTTGCTGCAGTATGTGACTGGCTAATACTGAGTGCCCTCCATCTACAGAACCAATAGCTGAATCCTCCTCTCTGTTTCTCATCCCCCTCTTTTGTCTTCCCTCCTCTCTCCTCCTCCGCCCTCCACCCTCCTCTATCTTCCTCCCTCCGCCCTACTCTCCGTTGCAGATTACATTTCCCAGGTCCATAAAGCATGTCTCTATTGGATAAGATAATGTCCAAATGCCCGAGCGCCTCACTGTTTCCTTTTGTCTCTGACTTAGACACAAACCACGTGGACGGGTTTTGAGCTGCAGATCATGTTATTTCTATGTTTATCATCTGCGAGTTCAACAGCATCTGATTGCGCCTTTGTGCTTTAGCTGAACCCTCCGCGCTAAGCAAAACAAAGGCAAACATTCCCATCCCTTTCGGATTGGATTCCGCCACACCGCAACAAGTGGTGGTTGAGTTATGATGGCTGTAATGAAATGAGGCCTCATCTGGAGGCACTCTGCTCATTTGTTTTGACATCAAGGCCCCCAGAACTCCAGGCTTGTTCTGTAAACTCCACCGCTGCCTCGACACTTCTCAACCCGCTGCCTCCAACACTGCTGCCGCCGTGCCATTGGCTGTTGTGTTGGTGGTGGTGAATTTTTCCAGAGTTCCATGACAACGTGGTGGAAATGTCACTTCTCACAGGGAGGGAAGGCATCTGAGACAATTATGGGACTCTGGAAGAGGAGAGCCCCCCCCCCACACACACACACACACGCGCACACACACACACACACAGACGGAACATGCAGATTGCCTGGTTCAAACACTCAAGGCTTTAAAGCAGACCCTCTACACACACGCACACAAACACACACTCTCACGGTGTCTTTAGGGAGGCTTAGTGAGATGATGAAGATGAAGAGAGAGAGAGGGAATACACTCCGGTCGTTCCTGGGAAGGAACCAGACTCTTAAATCTGCCCCCCCCCCTCCTCCCCACACACACCCATTGTGAGGGAGAAATGGCCAGGAGCAGAACCCGTGGGAAACTTCACCTCTCGCCCCCTCAGATATTACAATGTGCCACTCTAATGTGCCCGCCGAGAGAGCAGTCAAAGAGGTTTGGGGGAAAATCTCCTCACCTACCTCCTGAAATACACTCTCTGTCACATTCACACACACACAGCCACACATGCGCTCGCACACACACACACACATACACACACCATGGCAGAGCAGTGTGCTGCTGATGATGACACCGTCATGTCGCATTGCGTGTCTCTCAGGCCCCTGATTTCAAGCCTCTGTGAGTTTCTGTAACTGAGTCAGCTCCACTGAGCCGTATGCACTCCTCCTGTCCATCCCAGCCCTACCCTCCCTCCCACTGCTCCGCTCCAGCCCTGTCTTACCCACCAGCCACTGCAGCCCCAGCCCCCCTCTCTGCGTCCTTTTTTAAAAAGTGAAGTATCCAGGGGCCCTTTCCAAAAAGCCTTAATGAGGGTCTGGAGAGAGGCAGAGAGCACTCGAGACCCCAAAGTAGGCCTTTTTGCAACTGTGGGAAAGCTTTCTTAGCATCGTAGAGAGCGAAGAAAGAAATTGTACTAGAAAAATATCTGAGAACCCGTACCTCGGACAGAGCCTGTCTCTGTTTTAAGAAGTAATGGGGTCGGTTAGTAGCAGAATAATCCTATTGACCAGGACATCGATAGAGCTCTGAAGAAAATCATAAAGTAACATTGTCCCACTACACAACAAGTTATAATTCAGGATACTCTATTGATCCCATTAAAGCCTAGAGGCGACATAATAGAGACACATAGACGCCATTGTCTTCCTGGTGCATTGTATTAACTCAGCTAACATTCCCTGCTTTCATTAAGAATCATTAGTTCAGTAGTGGTTCAATCAGGAAATAAATAACTCAGGCTAATTCATGCTGTGCAGGTTCAAGGCGGGGAAAATAACGAAACGTTAAAGAAGCTGAATAAAAGGGATGCTGAGTGAGAAAGGGGGAGGGAGAGGGTGTCAGTAGAACATGGCTGTTAGTGGAGGGGAGAAGGATGGAGAGGTATCAGGAAGAGCGGCGGTCCCCGACGGTTGCCGCCGGAAAGAGCGAGAGGAGGACAGAGTGGGGAGGAAAAAGAGAGAGCGAGGCGGAGAAGGACGACGGGGATAGAGGGGGAGAGAGAGGGAGAGAAGGAGAGAGATTGAAAGAGAGAGAGCGAGAGAGAGAGAGCTGGGAGAAAGAGGGATTGACGGCTGGGGCAGTGATCAGACTCCGCAGGCCCTATAGACAACATGCGATAGCATCAACCTCATGAGCTGCTGGTAAAGACTCAGCTCCATCACTGCCTCCCTGGCTGGGGACAGAGAGAGAGGCCCTATACAGCACTACATTACACTACACAACAGATTACATGTCCCCCCTGTGACAGACAGACATGCCTGAGAGGCTAATGTCAGCTCCAACAGATTTCGGAATTCATCATATTTTGCCATTAGGTCATTTTCTAATGTTCCAATATTAGATTTGCAGGTTAGTGGATTTAACAAGGCAGACAAAGACCTTGAAAGAGCTGTTATGCGTAATTGAGATACTGCCTCCCTTGTAGTCGACATACTGGAGAAGTTCTGTCATGTCTGTGTGATTACTGTAATCAGTACAAATTGCACAGGGCCCCCAGTAAATGGGATCAATTGCGAATCGTATGGCTAAATGCCCTCTAGGACCGGACAGTGTTAAAAAACGACCATGTTGAAATACGGATGTAGCTGAACACGTTGGACGCTAACTCCTTAGTGGTTCCTGGTTCCTCGTTATCTTCGACAGGCAACTCCTTGGAAAAATCTCTCTCTGGCCGGGGGGGGGGGGGGGGGAGATAAGTGAGTGTCCTTCCTGGGCAGAGGCCATTTTCCCCTGTTGATGGTTCAATATTACAGGGTTTTACCAGGGCGTTGCTCCCTTAGTCCCAGCCAGACCCATCCCCGACCCATGCTCTCTCTTTTCTCTCTTTTTTTCTTTCCTCTCTCTTTCTCCCTCTCTCATTCCCTTTTTCTCTCTCCCACTCTCTCTCTCTCTCTCTCGCTCATTCCCCGCCCTCTCTCTCCTTCCTTCCCTCCTTCCCTCCACTGTGGCAAAAAACCAGCAGTAGTTCTGAGCCGGATGAGCCTCAGAGCCACAGTGGCCTTGACAAGTGGGATGGAAGTGCCAATTTGGTCAGCACTGACAAGGGTGATTCCAGCCCGTATATAATTTAATTGTGGAATAACAATCATTTTCCATGCCATTTTGTTGCCTTTTCCCCCCTCGTTCTTAATAAAGTGTTCCCCCTGCTGATTGCTTCCAAAATAAATATGAAAACATCATTTAAAATTCCACAAGTATTTTATTTTAGGGGATTTTTTTTCTTCTTCACTTTTTTTCATGCAACCCTAGTTTTTTGCGAGCTTTGCTGTTGCCTTGATGGGGATTTTCCAGTGGTCGAATTAGAAATCTGAACACAGATATGTTGAACCGCGCTGTGTTGTAGTCATATCCGTCTTCCTCCTCGCTCCTTTATGGGTTTGAATCAGCCTGTTACAGTGAGAGTTAATACATGGCAGGTCCAACAGCGTTATCAACATGGCGTCGCCCCAGTGGGCGCCGCCTGGTGCTCCCACCACTTTCCTTAAAACATGCATGAACTGTAAACACCAGCAGGTCAGTCTTTGCTCTTGTCCACTCCACTCTGTGGATCTGCTGCGATCGGCGTTCTCTCTAGTCCTGCTAAACCCCTTATTACCAGTAATAGTACAGTCAGACGCTGTAAAACAAGCCTCCTGCTCCACCCTTACCGTCGTCTCGCCGACAGGATTCAGCGCTTTCTGTTTCTAGCTACCGAGCCGATCCGGAACCATTATAGTCCCGAGTTTAGAAACAACAGGTGCACATTTACACTTCCAAGGGAGGTGGTGCAGAGGGGATGGGTGGAGGTGGAGGGGGTTATCTAGTGACGGAGGGGTGGGATGGCTAGATTACAAGATTAAGTCTGCTAAGTAGTACTATTCACAGCTACTGTTGCTGGATGGAGAGAAAGGGAATTACTGCTGCCTCCCTCTTTCCCTCCCTCCGCATGCTGCTGCTGATAATATCTTCGTTGTGCTAAAGCTTATTACACGCTGTTGTGGACACGCCAGCACCAGCAGCATCATATGGCCCACAACACAAGCAGACAGGCAGGCAAGGCATGAGGTATGGATGAACAGTATGCTGTGAACAACAGGCGTCATCCAGTACTCTGACAAGCATCTTTGTGTTGTTCAAGCAAACCTGTTGCACCTGGGTGTATTCAATAGGAACCAAATGGGCAGGGACCTACCTGAATTTGTTCAGTAGAAACACTTGTTTGCTAATGAATACACCCCTTCTGGGTGAGTGAGAAGGGTTCCACTGCTTCTGCTACTTAGCTACAGTGCATTTGGAAAGTATTCAGACCCCTTCACTATTTCCACATTTTGTTACGTTTACAGCTTTATTCTAAAATGTATTACATTTTAGAATACAATTTTCAAAGCAAAAACTGTTTTTTAGATTTTTTTGCAAATTTATAAAATAAAAAAATACTGAAATATTACATTTACATAAGTATTCAGACCCTTTACTCTATCCTTTTTTGAAGCACGTTTGACAGCGATTGCAGCCTCGAGTCTTCTTGGGTATGACGCTACAAGCTTGGCACACCTGTATTTGGGGAGTTTCTCCCATTCTTCTCTGCAGATCCTCTCAAGCTCGGTGAGGTTGGATGGGGAGGGTCGCGGCACAGCTATTTTCAGGTCTCTCCAGAGATGTACGTTCAGGTTCAAGTCCGGGCTCTGGCTGGGCCACTCAAGGACATTCAGAGACTTCTCCCCGAAGCCACTCCTGTGTTGTCTTGGCTGTGTGCTTAGGGTCGTTGTCCTGTTGGAAGGTGAACCTGAGCGCTCTGGAGCAGGTTTTCATCAAGGATCTCTCTGTACTTAGCTCCGTTCATCTTTCCCTCGATCCTGACTAGTCTCCCAGTCCCTGCCACTGAAAAACATCCCCACAGCATGATGCTGTTACCACCATGCTTCACCGTAGGGATGGTGCCAGGTTACCTTCACATATGACGCTTGGCATCAGAGCAGAGAATCTTGTCTTTAGGTGCTTTTTGGCAAACTCCAAGCAGGCTGTCATGTGCCTTTTACTGAGGAGTGGCTTCTGTCTGGCCACTCTACCTTAAAGGCCTGATTGGTGGAGTTCTGCAGAGATGGTTGTCCTTCTGAAAGGTTCTCCCATCTCCACAGAGGAACTCTGGAGCTCTGTCAGAGTGACCAGATTCTTGGTCACCTCCCTGACCAAGGCCCTTCTCCCCCTATTACTCAGTTTGGCTGGGCGGACAGCTCTAGGAAGAGTCTTGGTGGTTCCAAACACACCTTCAATGCTGCAGAATTTTTTTGGTAGCTTTCCCCAGATCTGTGCCTCGGCAAAATCCTGTCTTGGAGCTCTTCAGACAATTCCTTTGACCTCATGGCTTGGTTTTTGCTCTGGCATGCACTATCAACTGCGGGACCTTATATAGACAGGTGTGTGCCTTTCCAAATCATGTCCAATCAATTGAATTTACCACAGGTGGACTCCAATCAAGTTGTAGAAACATCTCAAGGATGATCAATGGAAACAGGTTGCATCTGAGCTCAATTTCAACTCTCATAGCAAAGGCTGTGAATACTTTTATTTGTAATAAATTAGAATTTTTTTCGAAAAACCTGTTTTTGCTTTGTCATTATGGGGTGTTGTGTGCAGATTGAAAACAATTCATTTAATCCATTTTAGAATAAGGCCGTAACGTAAACAAATTGAGGAAAAGGGAATGGGTCTGAATACTTTCCGATCCAATTTGTAAGTCGCTCTGGATAAGAGCGTCTGCTAAATGACTTAAATGTAATGTAAATGAATGCTCTGTATATCACCTCTGGATACACTGAGATAGATAGATACAGTAGACATATAGATAGTCTGCGGAGACTGTAGGCGGCTCGTTGCCCAAAACTTGCGTTGTCTTTTTGTTCATTTCTTTAGATCAGTGTGTTACTTTCTTACTCCTATGCCTTTTTCTCTACTTGTGAAACCCGATGACTGTCTTTGTGGATTGTGGCTCTTGTTTCTAAATGTACTGTCGGTCTCTCTCGTCTTCTGTTGCAGCACCCTCAACAACAACAACATCACCCTCATCCCTCTGTCCAGCTTCAACCACATGCCCAAGCTGCGGACTCTGTGAGTATATGACGAGGATACCATTGGTTGTGTCCCAAATGCTACCTTATTCCCTATACAGTGCACAACTTTCGACCAGAGCCCTATGGCCATGGTCGAAAGTAGTGCACTGCGTAGTGAATAGGGTGCCATTTGCGATGCAGCCATTGTGAAATACCGACCAAGTAGCTGAGTGGAAACAGGATCCATCTCAGAACATTATTATTCCATAATGAGTGGTCATCTCTCCGTTGTTTCATGCTTATAATCGTTCGAGCCCCATTACCTCAACAAGGCACAACTTCTTTAAGTTCACGAGTTCTGACTCCCTATAAAAACCCTGGGTCAAAGACATTGTTGAGTTCAAACCCTGGATCAACCTTGGGGCAACTCTGATGAGTGATTGGGCGGGTGGGGGGAGGGGCATCTCCGGTCGCCAGGGCGATGGCATGCCAGCTCACTAGGGTTGTTTACCTAGAAACCCCTGGGGGGTCTGAGGGCGCAGACCTTGTATTTGTCTCTGTCCCCTGAGATCTGTGTTGTGCATGACTTTGTCACTGTACCCATTTCACTCACATTATCTCCCCAACCACAATCAATACAAATAATTACATAGTGCTCTACCTTGCCGGGATGTTTCTCTTCCTAACCCTAACCCTAACCCTGACCTTGGTTATTAAACGGTGGGCTCTGGGATACTTTGGTTATTATTACCATGTGGTGTGATTGTTCCACTGCTGCACGATCCAAGGGGAGCATAAATAGTAAGGGGGTGTCCGCAGCAGACGGGCAGACAGACAGACATACAGACAGCCTTTGACGCTCGGGACCCATCTCAGACCCGCAGTGTTTGTGACCCTGTGACCCTGCGGTGTCCTCCCCTCCAGACCCCAGCCTCCAGACTCCAGCCTCCCCAGTAATCATCTCTTTTCCTGCCTGCTGTCTGTGCTCCTCGGGGGCCTGAGGTCTGGAGCTTAGAGCTGTCCGCTCTGCTACAAGCCCCATGGCTCAGCAGTCTCCCCATCCCTATCCCCTCGCCTCCTCCTCGCCTCCTCAGAATTGAATTTGCTGACGCTGGGATGGCCGGCCTTCTGCTCCCTGGCCAGTATTGAATTATCTGAGCCGAGGCTCCCCCTGCTTCCCCCTACCCCACCCGCCCCTACGTCCCTGGCTCCCAGTTCCTTTGTACTGCATTTTCTGGCTCTAATATCCCTGAGATCTCTGTATTGAATTTGCTGCTTGTAAAAACAACTTATTAAATCAAATGTTTAGAGATGTCTGTAATCCATTTATCAGGGATGGGGGGGGGGATGGAAAGGTGGGTGGCTCCAGGTTTCTGATGAAATAGCTTAGCTAACCTCCCCTCTGCCCTCTCTCTCTCTCCCTCGCTCTGTTTCTCGCGCTCTCTCTCTCTTTCCGTTTCTCCCCGCCACTCTCTTTTTACCAGCTTTGTCCAGCAGCCATTCAATTAGATCAAATGATATCACCCCATGGTGAGTTACCGTTCAATAACGGGACAAATAGAGAGCGAGGGCTCCTACTGCGAAAGGGATAGTTAGTCTAGTCATTTTCACAGTGTGCGTCTGTGTGGATCACTGGGTGAGCTGAGGTGCCCTTTTGTGCAGGTTCTGAAGATGAGCACCTAGCTCACCTCACTCACACACTCAAAACACACACACACACACACACACACACACACACACACACACACACACACACACACACACACACACACACACACACACACACACACACACACACACACCGACACACAGCCGACCGCCGAGCGGTGGTGTATGAGCCCTGTGCTCCGTCTCAGTGTGTAGCTCATCTCGCCATCCCTCCATCTCTCTAATCCCACTCGTGTGTAATTAATCCGGAACAACGGGTGGCTATAAACTGGATTTATAATGGGAAGAGCTCCATTAAAACTACAACCCACGCTGTTATCCTCAATGAGCAATTCCTGTCCCCTAACCGGGTCGCACCCGTATTTCATTCGCCAGACTTTTTGAAAAGGATAAAGTAACTTTTTGATTTGCTGACATGACTCTTCCTCCTACCGCCAAGCCCCCCTCCCCTCGCTCCCTCTGTTTCCTCTCCTTTCAGCTCCTCTCCAGTCGGTCTCGTAATGACTGTTGAGAGATAGTGATTTAGCCCCTGTGTGTCGTGTCCTGTCCTCTTCTTTGGGAGAGCTGCCATACTGTTGAGGGAGACCTTGACGAAATGAAGGTGTTGGCTGAGAGAAAGGGCCCGTTCTTGCGTCTGCAGATGGATTCACATTAGTCGCTTTTATGCGCCGGTCTTGGATATGACAACCACAGCATCTCTGTCAAGGACGGAGGAGTCACAGAGTCATAAACACAGCAGGGCTGCCAGGAGTAAATGAGAACTCCAAATGTTTTTGATCTGCTGGGCAGCCTCAGACCTAAGAAAAAGTCAATTTCATTGTCACTCTAAACACATTTTGGAGCGTATATTGCGGTGAGTGGATTCTTCTACTCAGCCTTAGATGTGGTCATTTTTCTAACGCGTTATGTCATGCCACTGGCCCTCTACTGTGGCTCTCTCTCCTCCCACCCTCTGCAGCCAACAACCCGCACTTACCACTGCTGTTCCCTCTCTCTCCGCTCCACCCTTTGCAGGCGTCTGCACTCTAACAATCTGCACTGCGACTGCCACCTGTCCTGGCTGTCCGACTGGCTGCGGCAGAGGCATGGTCTGGCCCCCTTCACCCAGTGCATGGCCCCCGCCAGCATGAGGGGCCTCAACATCCCTGATGTCCAGAAGAAAGACTTCACCTGCACAGGTATGCACTGAACTAAATCACCATGACAACACACTGTACTAAAAACAGCACAAGAACTACTCATGTTATCTACAAATGAACAGGGTCTTTTATAGTGCGGAGTGAAAAGCCAATGAATCAGTGGAATCGGTTGGTGGTCTTGTTTTAATTGACTCCAGGATGTAATTGGTAAAAGGGTTCATGGTTGGGCCTAATGAACAGCTCCCACCCCCTCCCTGCAGCCATTAATCAGCTGATGAATTTCCAGCAGGCAGCCGCAGCAGAAACACAGTCCTCCGCCTTAGAGGCAGCCCCGTAATTAACCTGCAAATAAAGACAATAACACAGCAGAGATGGAGAGAGAGAGAGAAGGAGGGAGAGAGACAAAGAGAGATGGAGAGAGAGAGAGAGGAGGGAGAGAGACAAAGAGAGAAGGAGAGAGAGAGGAGATAGGGAGGGAGAGAGACAAAGAGAGGAGGCGAGAGAGAGGAGATAGGGAGGGAGAGAGACAAAGAGAGAAGGAGAGAGAGAGGCGATAGGGAGGGAGAGAAAGATGGATAGAGGCATACCCTGTGCTGATGATTATCCCTGCTTTGTTACAGCCAGCCATAAACAGCCATTTTATGTCATTGACTTGTATCTCCTGCCCTTTATTTTGATTTATGTTCCTTATTCTAGAGCTTTGTTAAGCTGATTCAACATGACACATGGGGTTTTAACTAAGCTTTTTATTTCATTTTGTATTAAAGTGTGCATAATCTCTCTTTATTTTTCTCTCACTCCCTCTATCCTCTCCCTCCATATCTCTCTCACTCTCTCTCTCTCTCTCTCTGTCCCCATCCTCCCCATCCTCCCCCTCTGCCTGCCCCCCTCTCTCTTTCATTATTTATCTCTCTCTCTCTCTGCCCCAACCCCCGCCCTCTCTCTCTCTTTCTCTCTCCCCCAACCCCCCTCTATATCACTCTCTCTCTCTCTCTCTCTCTCTCGCTCTCTCTCTCTCTCTCTCTCTCTCTCTCTCTCTCTCTCTCTCTCTCAGGCCCAGCTCAGGCAGAGCCTCGTACCTGTGTTCCCCAGGCGTCAGTATGTCCGATCTCCTGCACCTGCAACAACAACATTGTGGACTGCCGTCACAAGGGCCTGACTGAGATCCCTGCCAACCTGCCCGAGGGCATCGTAGAGATGTGAGTGTACTAGCTTTTTAACAGTCACTACCAGTTTTACTAATGTGTATCCCTCTTTGCCTCCCTTCATTGAAGGAAGCCTACACTCAGAACATTGTGTAGTTAACATTGTACAAAACGTTCCTGTGTGTTTATTTCTTACCTCTGCTCCAGTAATGGAACAAACTCAATTAGCAACATCAGTTAACAGGCTCATTACTGCTGCTTGTTCAGGTGCATGGTGGCTCTGTTCTGTACTGAGACTGAGGCACAGTCATCCTCTCCTATCCTCTGGGCTGACTGGCTGGATTACTGGCTGACTGGCTGGATTGCTGGCTGACTGGCTGGATGGTCCAAAAAGGGTTCTCTAACTTTTTAGGGCTGGGGAACCCTTTTGTGTTAGCAAATTCATCAGGGACCTCATAATCAGAACACAACTTGAGTGCAATAGCAATAGCCTACAAGGAGTTTTACTAGGACGTCCGCAGTACATGGCTGGACGAACCAAGTCTCGGGCCCAGGGGAGGAACATAAAGAAACCTGTCTCTTGGCATCAGAGAGAAAAATGTGCAGTTTTCAAGCTCATCAAAAGATATCTTTTGTTGTTGCAGCTTTAAAGCTAATATTCTGTAATTCTACAAATTTTGCCATGCGGAAAGAGAAAAACTTGGCAGTTTTAAAGCTTAAATTACAGTGCATTTGTGTGAAACGAAATATATAAAAAATTGGGGGGAATAGTATTGAGCTGAAAAAATTCTAATTGGTGGAATACTGTGGATACCGATATCCCTGTGAGCTTCCCAGGTCCATGTTGCCCAGCATTAAGAACATGCATTGTAGAAGAATAATATCACATTGTATTGTATTACACACTTTTAACTTATTCCATGGATCCCATGGCCAATAGTCATGTAATCTGTTGTTGGTAATATTCATTTTAAAAAAAGAGATCTGGTCGCGAACCCCCGCAGTACCTCCGCCGACCCACTTTGAGAACCGCTGCACTAAAGCCAACAGAGCAGCCCCACACAATTATCCCCCGAACAATGAGGGGCCAAATCAGACCTATTAGAACTGTTCAAGGACGCTGGGCTTCATCTCCAGCACAGCGGAGGCCCCTGCACTCAGTCAGACACATAGGTATACCCCTTCACCTCTGTATCTTCTCTCACTCTGCCTGTCCCAGCTCAGGGCGCTGTGCCTGGGGCAGTGGGCAGCCCTGCAAAGCGGCTCAGACATTTCTCTGCACCCCACGTGGCCTGGTCAGGGGATTTCCTCACTGAGATAAAGCACAGCTTTTCTATGAACCGACCACCCTTGTTTGGGTCTGTGTCTGCGCTCGTGTGTGTCCACTGCGTCTTGCCATGCCACAGGCTGATTGGAGTTCCGCTTTACAGCTTTTTGTCCATATACCCTCAGTCAGGTTATTTGATATACATATCGATTGCTCCGACTCTTGTTTGCACTGAAGAACAGGTGGGTCATTTCTCTGATATGTACAGCGTCTACGCCGCTGTTGTTATGCCAATAGTGTGTAACCTTTGCATAACAAATGGATACGTTAATGTAGGATACATTACTCCAGCGCTTACCTTAGCCAGAAACAATATTGTGCTAATGAAATGATGTATTGTCAGGACTTTACTGGGTCTCGTTTCTCTGAAAATTGTTTTCAGGTTCCTCTGCCAGGTTCGAGTTACTGTTACACCCACCGCACAGTAACAACAGCCAAAACAACCTCCACTCAATCTGCAGTTTAGGAATCAGAGTAAATAGATCCCTCAGTGCAGAGCGCTACAATATATGTCTTTCTATAAAATGTTCTTGTTCCTGTTGAAGTATAGATATATACAATTACTCTGGGTTAGGGTTGCAAAGCTACCGGTAATATAGCAAAGTTACCAGAGTCTTCGGTAATGTTGGTAATTAACAGGTAATCTATGGAAATCTATGGTAACTTTGGTCATTTCTACTTGAATGATTTGTAAAAATGTATTTGTATGCAGTGTAGTATAATAGTACATATTAATACATTTTTACAAGTTATTCAAGTAGAAATTACCAAAGTTACCATAGACTGCATATACATTTTTTATATCTGTGTCCGTATTGTCCATGAGTTTCTAGTGGATAGACCATATGGTTCAAGAAAAAAATAACCTAAATAATGAAAAAAAGCATCTAATCAACAATTGTATTATTTTCAATTAACTCTGCAACCCTTCCAACTATGGTATTTTTTCACAACTGCCACCAGTTTGGCCCGAAATCATTTACAACAAAGACATGTTGGATATAGTCAAATAAATAAAAGTGTGTACATTTTTTTTTAAGGATATTTCATGCTCAAACCCTCATATTAAACCTCAATGGCATTCACTAAGTTGATGGTTTATATTTAGGATAATGCTTTTCAGCTTTGTCATTCTATTTTGTATTTTAAAATCATCATTAAATATATTTTACATGTTGATAAGGCCACACAGAGGGCCAGAGATAATTACAGACACCTCCCACAGGGCACACAGACGTCAATTCAACGTCTATTCCACGATGGTGCAACGTCATTTCATTGAAGTGACATGGAAACAACGTTGATTCAACCAGTGTGTGCCCAGTGGGATAATCTGAAGTACCCAAAAAGGCACCTAGATGTCAGCTGATTAAATTCCATATATTCTCTGGTAGTTTACTGGTAAACTTGGAACATTTCCAGTAATATACCCTCCCTTTGCAATCCTACTCTGGGAGATAGGGGTTTTGGGCATGGACACTGCTTAGGGTACTTATCCTCCTCCAGAGTTCCTTCCTCACTACGACCCAGGCCAGCAAGACAGGATGGATGGATGGTGATGTAGTAAGGCAGGGAGACAGAGGTTGGAATGGGACTGGGAGATGGGATGGAGGGTGTGGAGGGGGAGAGGAGGGCCCTGGGTGCTGCAGTACGTCCCATCACTCAGTGAGACGGATGACCCTGGCCCAGTAGCTCTGTGATTCTGGATCCCTGTCTGTCCGCTGTACTGTCAGCCAGCCCCTCCCCAGAGCGACAAACACCACCATAGCAGCCCACCTCCATCCTCCATCTCTCGGACAACACAGCCCTGGACATTAACACACACCACACACACACACAAACACACACACACACTTTCTCCCATGAAATTCCATCTGTATATGTAACTGTGAGCCCAGGATAGTTGAGAATGTATTTACCCCTAAAGTAACCTGCTGCTATTCTCTCTCTCTGCCCCCACCCCCCACGCCCCCCTCCCTTCAGTCGTCTGGAGCAGAACCTGATCAAGAACATTCCTGCTGGAGCCTTCTCTCCATACAAGAAACTCAAGAGGATGTGAGTCTGACAACCCAGGGCGTTTTGGGATAACGCTCTCCACCTCCTTTATTTTACAAAGGGCAAAGGCTTGAAACTGTATCTAACATGCGAACGGAGCGAGACATAGACCCACATACATACACATGAACAGTGTCCAGCATTCTCTGCACGTTAAGCTCCAACTACACACACTGCTGTTCAATAATGCATATTGGACAGCGGTGGCAGGAAGACTGACATGCCCTTGCCACTCCTTCTCTCACGCACACACACACACACACACAAGCTCCTCCTGTTTCCCTTTTTAATGTATTCAGTCATGCATTTTGTTAGACATTTCTGGGACAATTGTCCATTTCCATCACAATGTCTTTGCTCATGCATCCAATCCAATCTCTGCCTTTCTGTCTCTCTCTCACCAATGTTCTTCCAGCGACCTGAGCAAGAATCAAATCTCTGATATCGCCGCCGATGCCTTCACTGGCTTACGCTCCCTGACTTCACTGTAAGTGAAACCCACCTGCATCTTAATACAAACAAACACACACACGCGCGCACACACACACACACACATGCGACAACAGTGGAGAAATAATGAAAGACTTCTTCGGGTCTTGCCGGCGTCCGGTAATTGCAAACAAGATAATTAAAGTCCGGTGGCGGGCGGCACGGCACTTCCCCTTGACAGCTGACTCTAAGATGGCAGGACAGCCAGGTGGAGCAGGGGAAAGCAAATTAGGACTGAGCATCTAACACAGTACAACACAGCGGCTTGGCATCTGCGACGGCGGGGACACAACGCACGCTTCCATTTAAATCACTGTGTCGATGTGACAGAGACACCAGCCGACGGCAGACACTCGGGGCCCATGCATATTAATCCAGCCAATCAGCAGACACGACAGGGAATTCATCTTCCTCTGTCTGTGCCTGCGTCCCAAATGGCGCCCTATTCCCCACGCACTGCCCTACAAAAACAGTGCACTGTATAGGGAATAGGGTGCCATCTGGGACACGACCTCTTTGTCTGGAGGCCCGACCTGGTGTCAATCACAGCACCAGGCTGAAAGAGACTGAAGATTCATTTGCTCAGGGTGTCATTAAATATTATGTGCATGTCATGTACTGTCAGGCTGGGAATGGGAAAAAAGGGGGAAACCTGATAGTACAGTACACATGTACTATACAAACACACACACAGTAAGTAAATCTACACTGAACAAAAATAAAAACGCAACATGCAACAATTTCAAAGATTTTACTGAGTTACAGTTCATATAAGGAAATCAATCAATTGAAATAAATTCATTAGTCCCTTATCTATGGATTTCACATACCTGAGGATTCAGATATACATCTGTTGGTCACAGATACCTTTAAAAAAAATGGTAGGGGCATGGATCAGAAAACCAGTCAGTATCTGGTGTGACCACCATTTGCCTCATGCAGTGCGACACATCTGCTTCACATAGAGTTGATCAGGCTGTTGATCGTGGCCTTGGAATGTTGTCCCACTCCTCTTCAATGGCTGTGCGAAGATGCTGGATATTGGCGGGAACTGGAACACGCTGTCGTACACGTCGATCCAGAGCATCCCAAACATGCTCAATGGGTGACATGTCTGGTGAGTATGCAGGCCATGGGGAAGAACTGGGACATTTTCAGCTTCCAGGAATTGTGTACAGATCCTTGCAACATTGGGCCGTGCGTTATCACGCTGAAACATGAGGTGATGACGACGGATGAATGGCACTACGATCTATGTGCATTCAAACTGCCATTGATAAAAATGCTATTGTTTTCGTTGTCCATAGCTTATGCCTGCCCATACCATAACCCAACCGTCACCATGGGGCACTCTGTTCACAACTTTGACATCAGCAAACCACTCACCCACACGACGGCATACACGCTGTCTGCCATCTGCCCGGTACAGTTGAAACCGGGATTCATCCATGAAGAGCACATTTCTCCAGCGTGCCAGTGGCCATCAAAGGTGAGCATTTGCAGACTGAAGTCGGTTACCATGCCGAACTGCAGTCAGTTCAAGACCCTGGTGAGGACGACGAGCACGCAGATGAGCTTCCATGAGACGGTTTCTGACAGTTTGTGAAGAAATTATTTGGTTGTGCAAACCCACAATTTCATCAGCCGCCCGGGTTACTGGTCTCAGACGATCCCGCAGGTGAAGAAGCCAGATGTGGGGATCCTAGTCGGCAGTTGTGAGGTCAGTTGGACGTACTGCCAAATTCTCTAATACGAAATTGGAGGCGGCTTATGGTAGAGAAATTAACATTCAATTCTCTGGCAACAGCTCTGGTGGACATTCCTGCAGTCAGCATGCTGATTGCACGCTCCCTCAAAACTTCTGTGGCATTGTGTTGTGTGAGAAAACTGCCCATTTTAGAGTGGCCTTTTATTATCCCGAGCACAAGATGCACCTGTATGATGATCATGCTGTTGAATCAGCTTCTCGATATGCCACACCTGTCAGGTGGATGGATTATCTTGGCAAAGGAGAAATGCTCACTAACAGCAATGTAAACAAATTTGTTCACAAAATTTGAGAAAAATAAGCTTTTTGTGTGTATGGAACATTTCTGTGATCTTTTATTTCGGCTCACGAAACATGTGACCAACACTTTATAAGTTACACTCATATTTTTTTTCAGTATAAATGTATGTGTCTCTACAGGGTCCTGTACGGGAACAAGATAGCTGAGATTCCTAAGGGCCTGTTTGATGGGCTTGTCTCTCTTCAGCTACTGTAAGTACACATGTGTACTGTCCTATACTATGCTATACTGTACTGTACTATACTGTACTGTACTTTACTATACTGTACTGAAGCTCTATGAATTGGTTGTAACGACCACAACTCTGTGTTTGTGTACCTTATTTTCCACCCTGTCGGTTTGTTCCTATATTTTCAGCTTATGTTCCTTCTAAAGCCTTTTTTTTTGCATATCCTTTGCATGTATGTGCATGCGTTCCCAGTGTGTGTGTGTCTCTGTTGCATAAGCTAGTTCACTCTGGCAGAGGGTTATGATACGGATCCCAGTGGAAGAGCAATAGTTCATGTTCTGCATTTCCCCTCATAAAACCAAGTCGAGCACAAGGAAGCCGAGAGTGTCGAACCTCGAAACCCTTTTAGAGTCTGAAACGGACCATTTGGGCCGGAGAGGGAGCGCCTCATGCAACATCATTAGCATTTAAATTGGACCTGATTACAAAGCAGATCTCTCACACCTAGTTATATTGATGTAGACATGGAAACATAGCTCAAACATAATGACTGTGTTTAATGGTCTAATTTAAGGAAATCTGCTGCTCTTTAATGCTGCTGACTGTTGGTGCTTGTTGAAACACACACACAGACACACACACATACATACACACACACACACACACACTGTAATGATTTAGAAGATGGAGGGGGAATGAATTATGGAGATATGCAGGATGCTTAGGGTCTCTCCTCTCTCTTACTGGTATGTCAGCGAATCAGAGTCTCTCCAGTAAAGTGCACATCAGCGTATTACCCACGCACGCACACACACACACACACACACACACACACACACACACACACACACACACACACACACACACACACACACAAACACAAACACTAGCAGCACGGCACACTGACTGGTATGGCTCAGCGATTCACCCTGTCTTTCTTGTCATCGACGCTAATGATGTAAATGACCTACTACGTTGGGATAGGCCTGTTCTTTTTACAAGTTAGTTTAAATTTTGAATAGAGACATGGAAAAATCCATGGAAAATCTGCACTGTTTTTCTTTCATTCTTTCATCACTGTTCTTTTCCAGTTGGGTTTAAAATCCCTCCCAAATGTAATTAGTTCTCCCTGTGAGCAGCAGCCTAACGATGCGTGTGTTTGCTCTGCGACAAACCCTCATTAGAATGCCTCTCAATAATTGAACAAATGCTGCTCAACGTTAGTCAAATGTCAGGCAGGCTGAGAGGGAGAAAAAAAAGGAGAAAGAGAGATGTAGAGAGAGGGAGGGAGAGAGAGGAATGGAGGGGGGGATGTGCAGAGGTTACTAGGCGAGCTAGTTATGGTAGAAATGTGACAGTAGAGCTGACACAACCAAGGCTGCCACCTAGCAACTTGGCTACATTAGCTAATGGACAGCATGGAGGGAAGGACAGCGGCATAGCTCTGCACATAGAAATATAAAAACTAGAATGGACATCCCCATTCAAGTCAATGTAATTCTAATTATATGGCTATGTCCAACCCTGCCCTAGACTTCCTGGTCTCCTTATGGTCTCTCTACCAGGCTACTATCTGCTCTAAAATAAGAGTCACTATCCAGTCACTGCTTCTTTCTTATGCTCTGACGGTTAAAGTAAAACCAATTAAATAATGGTGGCTATGGCTTCAGGAATGAATGTGTCTTTGACAGTGTATCTGTGTCCTAGGGAAAAGGGAGTTGTGGTTACTGGGATAATGTGGTACTGTCCATCGAGGGAGTGAGCAGCACACTTCTGTCCCAGATCAGGGCTGTGTCCCTCAGGCTGCATCCCAAATGGCACCATATTCCCTATATAGTGCACTACTTTTGACCAGAGCCCTATGAGCTCTCCCCATGGGCCCTGGTCAAAGGTAGTGCATAGGGTGCCATTTGGGATGCACCCTCAAGTCTGACCTCTAAGACACATGCCACCCAAGCCTTAACAATCCACTGCCTGGATCCCCTACGACAGGTGAATTGGGTGCCGTTTGGGACACAGGCTTCATCTTCAGTCAGTAGGAGACCGTCTTGTGTCTTCGCCCCCAGTACGTTTAAAAACATGTTGTTGTCATGTTTGTCTCTTTCCTTCAGGCTACTGAACGCTAACAAGATCAACTGTCTGAGGGTGAACACCTTCCAGGACCTGCAGAGCCTCAACCTTCTGTCTCTGTATGACAACAAGCTGCAGACCATCAGCAAGGGCCTGTTCGCCCCGCTCCGCTCCATCAAGACTCTGTGAGTAACCCCCCCCCCCCCCCCCACTCTATCAGGACACTGAGTAGTCACACACACACCCCGCTCTATCAGGACACTGAGTAGTCACACACACACCCCGCTCTATCAGGACACTGAGTAGTCACACACACACCCCGCTCTATCAGGACACTGAGTAGTCACACACACACCCCGCTCTATCAGGACACTGAGTAGTCACACACACACCCCGCTCTATCAGGACACTGAGTAGTCACACACACACACACACACTCCACTTCACACTCCCCGCAGCCATAGATGTTGAATCCCAGCCTTAGCATGGTAGTCTGTGCACACACACACACACACACACACACACACACACACACACACACACACACACACACACACACACACACACACACAACAAACACACACACACACACACACACACACACACACACACACACACACACACACACACACACACACACACAGGGTTTCTCTTCAGCTTATATTTCAGCGGAGGACTCAGAAGAGAAACCAAGATATATGACGTTGGATAATATCAGAGAGATGTCTATTTTGGAAGGTTGTTTTTCTGTTCATCTGACAATAATTTCAGGCCGCTGGAAGCCACGGAGTGTTACTTACCCTTAGTATATTACTTTGTCGTGTTAGCGCGTAACACATATTTTTCTCATGCATAAAAAGACACGTGCAAATATTTGTCATCCATGTAAAGACATTTGGTCATGTATCTAAAGGAGTCATCAATGACATGTTATGATGGTAATACTGTGCTGATATACTTGTCACACCTGTGAGCCATTTCATTGTTACCCGTTCCCTCCCACCCTCCCTATTTATCCCGCTCTCTCTCCTTCCCTCTTTCTCTCTTACCCCCCTCGCTCCGTCTCTACCGTTCGCTCCCTCCCTCCGTCCACCCCGCCAACTCTCTCTCTCTCTCTCTCTCTCTCTCTCTCTCTCTCTCTCTCTCTCTCTCTCTGATCATCTCACCTCCAGCCACCTGGCTCAGAACCCGTTTATCTGTGACTGCCATCTGAAGTGGCTGGCTGACTACCTGTTTGACAACCCCATTGAGACCAGCGGAGCCCGCTGTAGCCACCCCCGTCGCCTCGCCAACAAACGCATCAGCCAGGTCAAGGGAAAGAAGTTCCGTTGCACAGGTAGGCTTCTGCGCACACACGTAGACCCACACGCACAAGCATTACCATTCCTTGTGAGTACAGTGCATACCCGTGAACTCCTTTCAATTAACAGAGTGAACAGCATCCTTCTACTCCCCGGCAACAGTTTGACAGACGGCCACTCCACTCCATCCAACACTGTAGCTAGTACGAAAAGTGGCGTGTCTCTCCCAACAGTCGTGCTACGCCCGTCTGTCTCCACCCGCTCCTGCTCTACTCTCCTGAGGCATCTGATCTAATGCATTGTGACGTGTTGATGGCTCCAAGTCTCCATAGCCCCTCCGCCCACAATCCCTCATAATCATGTGTGGCTTGATTTACATGGCGAGGGCTGTGCAGCTGCAGCTAGAGTCAGACATGGAGCCCAAGACTAGAGACACATTCCTACACTGCCCTCTCTCTCTCGCCCTCTCCCTCTTTCTCCCTCTCTCTCGCTCGCCCTCTCGCTCTCTCTCTCCCTCCATCTCTCTTTCTGTCTCTCACTCTCTCCCTCTTTCTCACTCTCTCGCTCTCTCTCTCCCCCCACCTCTCTCTCTATCTCTGTCACCCTCGCTCTCTGTCTCTCTTTTCTCTCTCTTTCTCACCGTCTATTTGTGTCCTGTGAACCATGTCATTGTGGAGAGAGAGGGGAGAGAGAGAGAGAGCTGTGCGGTACCCTCTGGCCTGGAGCAGTTATACTTGGAACCTGCCGGGTTTCAGAGTGGTTCATAGCAGAAAAGAGGAAGGCTTGAGGCTGGCGTGTCTGTATCGGTGTGTATTGCAAGCTCACCCATCACCCACATACTTGCCTCTTAGGTGGGGGGTTGGGACAGGAGGGGGCCCCACGGGGCCCCACAGATACAGGCCCCTCTGGGGAGAGGAGGAGAGGACAGGACAGGGGGGGGGGGGGGGTTAAGGCAGCTCCACTTCTCTGGCACTGTGCATCCACACACACAAACTGTGCAGCCACTGTTGCTTTCCTTTGATATTAACCCTGGGTTCTCCTAATTACAGGCTGGGCAAATTCAATATAGCAACACAATAACAAGCACAGCGGGAACACCGATAAACTGTGGTCGCACTGTGTGTGTCTCTCTCAGACAGAAGCCTGGTGTGTGTGTGTGTGTGTGTGTGTGTGTGTGTGTGTGTGTGTGTGTGTGTGTGTGTGTGCGTGTGCGTGTGTGTGCGTGTGTGTGTGTGTGTGTGTGTGGGTGTAGAAATTACCAGAGGGCTTGTACTGTTTTCACTCACCCTCTCTCTCACCCTTATCTCTCTCTCCCTCTATCTCTTCCAATTGATAACCACACAGGGCTGTCTATACTGTATGTGTCCCAGTGTTTGGGCCTTTCCCTATGCTGTGGGGTTACAGACGGTGTAGGCTACAGTGTGGCCCCTGGGGGCCCTGTGTGCATGGGTGTGGGGACTGGGGAGGGACAGTGTTGGGAGGAAAGTCCGTCAGTCAGTCACCTCGATCAGCTTCCTGTCCCAGCTGCTCCTGTCTGTTCCTGGCTGTTCCTGTTCCTGTTGCCCTCAGCTCACCCTCACTCTGCCTCACTACCTACCTACCTACCTACCTACCTGTTCCTCGCGCCTACTTCTGTCTACCTGGTGCAGCTGTCTCTTGTGCTTGATCTAACCATGTGCCCCCGCCTACACTCGCCTCACATGGTTCCGTCAAGCACCAGGGACCGCTGGACACGCCTGCCCGCCCGCCCGCCCGCCCGGTGGTGGTGCTGAGAAAAGGAAAAGAGAAAAGAAAAGACGAGCCACCCCTCCATTCTGCTCCCCCCCTTCTCCTTCACAGAGGGAGACTACAAAGTGATACACTACAATCTCCCTTCTTCCTCCGTGTTGTTGAAGAGTCGTGTTCCTCCCTCCTCCTCTTCCTCCTCCTCTTCCTCCTCTTCCTCCCCCCCCCTCCCCCCCGTCCTCTCTTCCCTCTTCTGCTTTCTGTCACCCTGCTGTCCTGCTCCTGCATGGCAGTGGCCTGCATCCCAAATGGCACCCTGTTCCCTAAGCGGTGCACTAGTGTGCCATTTGGGACAGAGTCCGTGAAAGCCGGCGTGTTGTGAGCCAGGCCCAGTGGTTTTCCCAGGAGCGAGAGGGGAGAGGCCCCGGCCTCACTTCTCGCCCGGTGGGCCCCCGGGTTGGGTCTGCCTGTCTGGGTCTTGGAGCTCCCACAGTCAGAGGCTCTCTCGGATCACTGGTGGAGATAGAGATGGGATGAGCAGCATAAACAGCGGTGCCAAGGGAAGGCTTGTGTGATGGGAACCAGACTTAGCTACAACCGTCCAACAACCCACGTACCGGAAAAACAACCCTCTATTACTCTGTCAAAACATCTCCAAGCTACCGACCTCCTGGAATTGACCTCTCTCTCAACTGTGCTTTTCCAAATCAGGCGTAGGTGTTTGTGGGTGTTCTTTCTAAGAGGTGAATAGGTGTGCGTGCGCTCTTCTTTTGGTCCTGTATGTATGTTCTGTATAGTGTATGTTTAAGAGGCATTGCGTTCCAGTAATAGGCCCGATGCGTAAGTCAATGGCTTGTCCCATATCTGTTTGTGCTGTCTTGCCGACTCCTATGGTCACTGTCACCCGGCGTGACATAGGAGTTGGCGAGACAGCACAAACAGATCTGGGACCAGGCTACCTAAATTAGAATTTGAGGTTTTCCATCAATGTCGTAGTTCCCTGATGGTCTGTAAATCATCCCTCCTCTCCCCTTTCCTGTCCCCCCCCCCCACCCCACCCCCCTGTCCCTCGTCCAGGTACAGAGGACTACCGTAGCAGATTGAGTGGAGAGTGTTTCCAGGACCTGGTGTGTCCAGAGAAGTGTCGCTGTGAGGGCACCGTGGTGGACTGTTCCAACCTCAAACTGACCAAACTGCCCCCACACCTCCCCGAGCACACCACAGACCTGTAAGAGCACACAGCCAACCACACACACACACGCACACACACACGCACGCACGCACGCACACACACACACGCGCGCACACACACACACACACACACACACGCGCGCACACACACACACACACACACACACACACAACATTCACATCACATCTAGTACTATTTCTTCTCTCTCCGGGTCCATGGTCATTCTTTCTGTCTTGACATAGTTGTGTTAATGTAGAAATCCTTCACATACTTTAGTTACCCTTCTCTCCCCTCTCTCTATCCCCCAGCCCTCTCTCTATCCCCCAGCCCTCTCTCTATCCCCCAGCCCTCTCTCTATCCCCCAGCCCTCTCTCTATCCCCCAGCCCTCTCTCTATCCCCCAGCCCTCTCTCTATCCCCCAGCCATCTCTCTTTCCCCCAGCCCTCTCTCTATCCCCCAGCCCTCTCTCTATCCCCCAGCCCTCTCTCTATCCCCCAGCCCTCTCTCTATCCCCCAGCCATCTCTCTTTCCCCCAGCCCTCTCTCTATCCCACAGCCCTCTCTCTATCCCCAGCCCTCTCTCTATCCCCCAGCCCTCTCTCTATCCCCCAGCCATCTCTCTATCCCACAGCCCTCTCTCTATCCCCCAGCCCTCTCTCTATCCCCCAGCCCTCTCTCTATCCCACAGCCCTCTCTCTATCTCCCAGCCTTCTCTTTATCCCACAGCCCTCTCTCTATCCCCCAGCCCTCTCTCTATCTCCCAGCCCTCTCTCTATCTCCCAGACCTCTCTCTATCTCCCAGACCTCTCTCTATCTCCCAGACCTCTCTCTATCTCCCAGACCTCTCTCTATCTCCCAGCCCTCTGTCTATACCCCAGCCCTCTCTCTATCCCCCAGCCCCATCAGTGCTAGCTGCTCACCCTCACAATATCCCCATCTCCCAGTGACTGATGGCTAACTATTAGCATCAGCTTCTCCCAGGCTATTAGGCCCAGCTCCACTCTGGCCAAGTCCCAGGGCAGAGCATGTCAGGGAAACGAAATGTTGCCCTTCACTGGCTAGAGGACACACACCACATCAGGACTTTTTCTCTCCTTTCTCTCCTCTCTCTCTCTCTCTCTCTCTCTCTCTCTCTCTCTCTCTCTCTCTCTCTCTCTCTCTCTCACTCTCTCACTCTTTCTTTTTCTCTCCTCCGGCCCCTGTCACCCATTCCCATTAGTTTCACATCGCTCACCATCACGGCTCCCCTGGTGTAGATCGTATGTCATGGATCTGATCTGGGGGTCTGCTGCTGCCGTCTTCCCCTCCACACGTCACTTATTTAGAGGGAGCTTTCCCTTCCCAGGGAAACGCACGACCGCGTTCTTCTACGTCTGGTTGACCTTTCCCCAAGGTGTGTCCTGTCAGCAAAGGCTGAAACCGAGAAGGCTGTCGCCCGTCGCCAAACACGCACTCCTCATTCCCAACCACGCTCCCTTCGTCTCAGAAGATAAAATATCTCTCTCTCTCTCTCTCTCTCTCTCTCTCTCTCTCTCTCTCTCTCTCTGTCTTCCTCTCCTCGCCGTTTCTCCTCTCGACCTCCATCGCGCTCTCTCCCTCCGTCCCTCTCTCCGCTCTTAAAGAGCGGTGGGTCGTTAGAAGCGTTCCCCTCCAGGCCAAAGCGACGGAGCTCAGAGAGATTACAGAGAGATGGATCCATGCCATGCACCAGCAGCCAGCTGGATCACACAAACACACACACACACACACATACAGTATGCACACACAAATAGACACAGCACCAAGCACACCAAACCTTTATCTCATTCTCATACAAATGACCACGCTAAACAAGACAGACTCGTCCATCACGCAAACTGTGAGCAATTTGAATATTGATGACTCCTTTGAAAAGTATAGAAGTATAGAATTAAGTGAGCGTCATTTTTTTATTATTTTTTTAACGTCTTTTGTCTGGCTTTTGCGACTGCTCTCTGACTCACTCAGTCACTGCGGGGCCGTTAACCTTCATTTTAACATTCTCTTTCTCCACAACAGGCGCCTGAACGACAATGAAATCTCAGTCCTGGAGGCCGCGGGGACTTTTAAGAAGCTCCCCAACCTGAAGAAGATGTATGGTTGTCTTCCTTTCTCCCTTGCCTTTTAAAACATGCATACATACAGGCTGAATTGTCGTGTTGTGTCGCAGTCAGGGCTTGTCTTGTCTGGGAAGTTTATGTCGACAGCAGCTTCGTATGCAATGAACAGCGTCAATCTAGGGTGGGTGGGTGGGTGGGTGGGGGGGTAGAGGAAAGGAGATGAAAGGAGAGGAGTTTACATGAAAGGAGAGGAGATACTAGGGAGGAGAGGAGATATGGGGGAGCAGAGTGAGAGGCTGGGGAATATTCCATCTAAATAGGAGCGAGGGCAACGTGATTTACAGGCAGGCAATATTTACAGCCCACTCCAGGAAGACGGAAAAAGCCATGGCTGTTATAGCTGTACACACCATAAGGAGGAACAGTGATTTATTAAGCATGACATTGCATACCACCTAGCATCGTCAGAGGAGTTATAAATTGGGCAACGTCTAAACTCCCTCCCCCCCTCACCAAAGTACAGATAAGAATAAAAGATGTCCGCCGTGGACAACCGCTATAGACATGTTTTGCAACCCGTCACACTTAGGAATCCTATAGATATCACCTGTTGTTTTTAACCCATCGTACTTAGGAATGTTTGAGTTAAGACTGACACAGCCGGTAAAACTGGTCGAGATGACGTCATTTTAATAACCAGTTTCGCCCACCGGGGAAAGACTAGGAGGCAGAAGGAGAGACTAACGTTAACCCAATTAGGCCGGGTGATTGATTTTCCCCATTACAGTAGTGAGAGGCTAATGAGAAGTGTTTGTGTGGGTGGTTATAATGATGTCTAGGTAACAAGATCTTTAATTAGACAGTATGATATTTACCATGGTCCTCTCTCTCTCTCTCTCTCTCTCTCTCTCTCTCTCTCTCTCTCTCGCTCTCTCTCTCCCTCTAACCCCTCTCTCACAGTAACCTTAGCAACAACAAGCTGCGGGATATCCGTGAGGGGGCCTTTGACGGAGCTGCGGGGGTCTTGGAGGTTCTGCTGACTGGCAACAAGCTGCAGGCACTGCAGGGACGCATGTTTAGAGGTCTCACTGGACTCAAGACACTGTGAGTGGAGCCGAGCGGCCATCTTAAGGATATAGAGGTTTAGAGCCGATGCCCTTCTTCGGGGTTCCCACTAGATGGCCGCTACAAAGTCAAAATTGGCTACATCGTAAAATGTATTAAAACAACAAAAAAAGACATTTTAGTTCTTAATTGAAGGTGAGGGTTAGGCATAAGTCCAGCAGTGTGGTTAAGGTTAGGGTTAGGTTTAAAATCAGATTTAAAGTAGAGAAATTGTAGAACTACTGTGCTTCCGACTTTGCAACTTGGCCAGATAGTGATGACCCTTCTTCAGTGGTCAGATATGTTTGCTGTAGTGACAGTAATTCATCAAAAACTTTATTCATACGTAGCTAAAATAATAATATACATTAATAGTATAATTTACAGTAAGCCATATAGCTTTTATCCAAAGAGACAGTACAGTAGTGAGTGAATACACCTTATGAACCTATCCTTTTTTTTTTAAATGTTATCTTTATCTTTAACTCTGCATTGTTGGAAAGGGACCCGTAAGTAAGAATTTCACTGTTAGTCTACACTGTCGTCTACAAAGCGTGTGACAAATACAATTTGATTTTATTCCTATCCCGTACCCACACAATACATTCCCTATTACTCCACAAACATTCACAGACACACACACACACACACACTCCCAAACAGACAGTAGTTGCTATGTAACATGTACCCGTTCTCTAAACAGATGTCTAGATACTAATGAGTGAGTGCATTCTGGGAAATAATATTTAGAAGATAACTGACGCAAGTCCCCAAGAAAACAACAGGCCCACTGACATCACATCAACCACACAAGGTTTCTCTCTCTCTCTCTCTCTCTCTCTCTCTCTCTCTCTCGCGCTCTCTCGCTCGCTCGCTCTCCAGATTAGATGCACAGTCATAGCCGCCTTATTTAGACACAAAACAGAGCAAACAAGTCATGCTCTATAGCCTAACTGATGGCCAGAAAGGCTTTCTGAGGGGGCCTCTTTTGGCCCTAATGAAGCAAACTGGGGGGGGGGGGGGGGGGGGGGGTCGAGAGAGCCGATCATGGGAGCAAATGAATGGATCATGGTCCTGCAGTATTGAATTTAGTGGCTTTTAAATCCCAGGAGCATGGTCCCAAATTGAGTTTGCCTGTTTCAGATCCCTGCCTGTCAGAGCCTAATGCTGAATTTGCTGCTTTCACATTTTCATCACAGACGGGCTCTGGTTTGCATTTCCCCTGTTTTCTTTTTTCATTTTTTTCCAGTGGCTTTAGTTTGAAAGCCCTGATTGTTTTTGGCCGTGGTGCACCGCTCCCTCCCTCCCTCCCCTGGGCTTTTTCCTCTTCCTTTCTCACCCCTTCCCCTTCTTTCCCAACTTCATCATCACTGCATCTCTCTCTCCCCCTCCTCCTCGCTCTCTGGGCTGGGGTGCCGTGCCATGCTGCCCAACCTAACCCTGGCAGCCAGGCAGCATCTGCCCCACACAGGCCCTCTGCCAGGCAGCAGATGTGGACAGTTGACCCAGGACGGTCCCCAGAGCCTGCCTTCTGTGCCGTACCTCTCCTCTGGCTCTCACCCCCCCCCCCCCCCCCCCCCCCCCCAAACCACTAATGAGTGCTGGCAGGGCACTTTTGCCCCCCCCCCCTCCCCTCTCTTCCCATTCCATGTGTCCCCAAAGCCATTGTACACTTGCCCGGACCAAATCAAACTCCCCTTCTGGGCCAAAACACTTCTAGTCACACTAACATTGGATTATACCAGACCCTGATTAGATCTGGGCTTCTCTGGATGTGTTGAGAATATGGGCCTCCGTTGGCCCCAACCACACCGCCCCAGAGCTGGAGACATGTTCAACACCTGTCTACACTGCAATCTAACAGTCTCACATCAATGCTGTTTAGGAGCAGCTCTCATTCAGAATACACTAGACAGGCTGTAAGAGATACAGTAGAACTTGGGCCTGTAGTTTTACCTAGTCAGGTCATGGATTCAGGAACAACTCCTAGTTCTGCTGATCATCTGTGCCACAGTGTTCCCCATCTCACCATGCTCTCTCTCTGTGTGTGTGTGTGTCTCCACAACAGGATGCTGAGGAGTAACCAGATAGGCTGTGTGGACAACACCACTTTCACAGGCCTGAGCTCTGTACGTCTGCTGTCCCTCTACGACAACCGGATCTCCACCATCGCCCCGGGAGCCTTCACTACGCTGCACTCCCTCTCCACCATGTAAGCCTTCCCTCTCTCCATCTCTCCATCTCTCTCTCTCCATCCTCCACCACCCGATTGTCTGTGTGATCACCACCCTCTCCATGTTAGTCTCATCTCCCTCCCTCCTTCCTTCCCATCGTTCTCTACCTACCTGTCTTCTACCTTATCCCCCTCTGTCCCGCCTCCTCATTTCACATTTGTTTTACATTGTATTCAGTTAGCAGACACTCTTATCCAGAGCAACTAGGGTTAAGTGCCTTGCTCAAGGGCACACCGGCAGATATTCCACCTCGTCGTCTCCGGGTTCGAACCAGCGACCTTTCCGTTTCTGGCCCAAGCGCTCTTAACCGCTAGGCTACCTGCCGTCCTCCTCCTCTTCCGCCGCTCTTCCTACAACCCGACCGTCTGAATGATCACGCCGTCCTCTCTAGCACCGACACATCCCAGTCTGGAAAGACAGACAACATCCAGTGTTTTATCTGCAATCACAGCTCTCTATGGATTTAGAATATTGCTTGCAGATGGTCTTGGTAATTACAAGCCTGTTTTGTTTCAGTCTCTCGACACTTGTTATCAAGCTACACATAGTCTGCTATATGCGCCCGCGCCTTCTGGAGCATCAAAAAAATATAGTTGTATCTTTCCAAAACTAGCAACAGCATGAGAATTGTCCTTTTTGGCCGCTCTACAAATATTGACTCACGTTGTAGTGGAACATGATTTGAAATGATGCAATATTTTCGTCGATAGCGTTGAAGTTATGTCGTGTCCGAGGTGAAACTGTCAGATGTGATCAGTATTGAAATGAGAGGAGACATAATGCTCTTATTGAAAACACAGTGCGTGAGTCAGCGTTATGCCTCGTACCCATCGCCACCCAGGAGAGGATGTATTAATAACTGAACATTTATCAGATGAATAAAAGATTAGAGGCTGACATTTCCGGACGTGCCACCGCCAGCACCTCACATGCAACCCAGTACACGGAGTCATGTTCATGTTTAGAATGCCAGAGGTTTCTCCCTCTTCTTCCCTTTCTCTCGCTGTCCCTCCCGCTCTCTCCCTCCCTCTCTTTCCCTCCCTCTCTCTCTTTCTCTCTCTTTCTCTCTCCCTCTCCCTCCCTCCTGACTCTCACGGAGAGGGAGGGAGAGGAGAGTGAAAGGGCTGCTGTGGTCTGCCAGCTCTCTAATTACCCTGCGGCTGACACAGCCGGATCCGTTTCAGTGCGGCCCGCCTAAAAATACCGGCTGGGTTGTGAACCAGCACTGCGTAGAGCAGGCCAGGCCAGGCAGCAGCACAGCACTGTGTTTGCCCAGCTGTTATCCCAGTGTACAAGTGCAGCAGAGAAACAGTCAATCAGGCTGAGCCAGAGCGGCCTCCCGATCTCTCTCGCTCTCTCTCTCTTCTTCCCTCCTCTCTCAGGCCTAAATTAGAGCAGGGAGGCAGCAAGTGTTTCCACCCGGTGGGTGGGACCAGTTGGGTAAAGGCAACAGTCAGGACAGAGGTTACTCTGTGTGTGTGTGTGGGGGGGGGGGGGGGAGACGGACGACTGCCATGATTGTCACAACACAAATAGCTTATTTAAAAAATATATATATTTTACTTGCCATTTTGTGTCTCGTTAATAATATTAGCTTAAACTGTTCTGTACTTTTCTGGGACTTTTGATATTGTGCTTTATAACAGCATCTGCCTGCCTGGAGATACAAAGCAATGGAAAATGTATTTTGTCATTATTTTCTCTTCTCATAGTAAATACATATGACAATACTTTGTTTACCGGAGGATACACAAGTAATAATTCAAATCAAACTCTATGGCGAGGGGAAAGACTTAACGTATGGCGTTAAATGGGTCGTTCCACGAAAGGGGGGCCTTTTAGACATGCAAACGTAAAAAAAAAGAAAAAAAGATTTGTTTCGCCTACAGAAAACCATATTTTCCCATTTCAGGCATTACAGTCCTATGAACTAAAAGCATTGTATCTGCACTCGTACCACACTGTCTGTCAACCATGTTACTGACACTTATGTGACTTCCTAACTATTATTTACAAGCATGTTTGAGATAAATCCAACATTTTCTCATTGATCAAGTATCCCTTGTACAAATACACTCACATATCAAACTAGTGAAGGTTTTAGGTGAAGATCGGCCATTACTCCATATGTGGTGAAGAGCGTGGGACCACCTGGTGTTCATGAAATTGGGAATTTTACATAATTTACCACATAATGAAAGTTAAATCAAATCACATTTTTTCCTAACATTAATTGAGTGAACAGGGTTGATGTGTTGAGCTCGACCACCTCAGTCAAACGATGATAAAACAATTAGAAACAGATCAAAAGAGAGTGAAGTCTAACTTCCTTTTCCGCCACGCTGTTCAGAGGACCCGAACGATGTCACCTGCTGTGAATCGTTCAACTTGGTAGAATGATGAAACATTTTTAAGGGGTAAATTGTTTGAATAACAGGGTTGGCCTTGAACAGACGTCAATTCATCGCTAATTGCATTCATAGAAATAATAATATTCAGAAATGACTTTGTTAAAGCAGCAAAAATAATTAGGCCTTTAAAATGATGGTGAAACTTGGAGAAATGTTGGGAATAAGTGGGTTGACATCTTCCTAGAAGTGACACAGGCTTGACGGAGGGACGTGTCAAAATGCTGAATTTTGGCACTTCGGCAACCCTTTATTCATATTAAAAAAATCGCATTTATTGAAATCTCCAAGTGGTCTGTATTAGTGCAATTCATTCAATATACATGTAACAGGCTTTTAAAATTCAATATTGGTGGATAATTTCCACTTAAAAGATATCATAGGGAATCAATAGGTATCCATTTCGT